>NC_069006.1:11744350-11749456 GCF_001194135.2 Octopus bimaculoides | reverse complement strand
GCACATAAAAGACACCATTTCGAGCGTGGCCGTTTTCGTGAGGGTGACACGTAAAAGCACCCACTACACTCTCTGAGTGGTTGGCGTTAGGAAGGGCATCCAGCTGTAGAAACTCTGCCAAATTAGACTGGAGCCTGGTGTTGCCATCCGGTTTCACCAGTCCTCAGTCAAATCGTCCAACCCATGCTAGCATGGAAAGCGGACGTTAAACGATGATGATGATGATGATGATGATGAAGTCTAGTACAGAGAGATAACAGGGTAACGCTGTTAGTGATGGTGAGAGAAGGTGCTATGCTAAGAGAAGTAAAGCTAAGTCAGGAGGAATGAGGGACAGGAGGATTGAACAGGTAGAAGGAAGTGATAATTGAAAAGTTAGCAATTAGTGATGGGGAAACAAAAAGCTAACAATGAAAGATGACAGAATTGAAAAATGAAGAAGAAAATTATGGAAAATGTGGAAAAATGACAAAATTAAAAAATTAAAGAATTAAGATGACGAGAAGCTGAGGTAGCATGAAAGATTTTAATAAATTTTAATAGATTACATGAACAGTGAACAGTAAAGAGGCCCTTGGAAATCCTTGTTTGAAAATCCCCGAAAGTTGTTTTGTTTTGTTGTTTTTTTTTTTTCAGGAGTGGCTGTGTGGTAAGTAGCTTGCTTATGAACCACATGGTTCCGGGTTCAGTCCCACTACGTAGCACCTTGGGCAAGTGTCTTCTACTATAGCCTCGGGCTGACCAAAGCCTTGTGAGTGGATTTGGTAGACGGAAACTGAAAGAAGCCCGTCGTATATATGTATATATATATATATGTGTGTGTGTGTGTTTGTGTGTCTGTGTTTGTCCCCACAACATCGCTTGACAACTGATGCTGGTGCGTTTATGTCCACATAACTTAGCAGTTCGGCGATAGAATAAGTACTAGGCTTACAAAGAATAAGTCCTGGGGTCGATTTGCTCGACTAAATGTGGTGCTCCAGCATGGCTGCAGTCAAATGACTGAAACAAGTAAAAGAGTATATAAAGTATGTTCAACATCCAATTGTTCATATAACTCATTAGGTCAAGGCAGCAAGTTGGCAGATTCTTCAACACGCTGGACAAAATGCTTAGCACTATTTCATCCGTCTTTATGTTCTGACCTCAAATTCCACTGAGGTCAACTTTGCCTTTCATCCTTTTGAAGTCGATAAAATAAGTACCAGTTGGACACTTGGGTTGATGTAATTGACCTACCCACACCCTAAATTGCTGGCCTTGTGCCAAAATTTGAAATCAATTTTAAGTTAACCAGTAGTGAATAAAATAAGATTTATTGTTTTACTCAGCAGAGATAACCGGCTCCTCAGTTGTAATTCACCCCTCCCCCTAAATTTCTGGCCTTGTGTCAAATTTTGAAACTAATATAACACATTAGGTTAAAATCCCCCTAAATATAATCTCTTGTACTTTATTTTCCAGATTTTAAGAGGTGGTGATAAAAATATTGATTTCTTTTTTCGAAGACCTCAAGGTGATATTGCGTACAGCCAGTTGTGGCAAAGCAGAGGAACGTATTCCCAAGAAGACTCAAAAGAAGGTATCAACTTGTATCTCACTCTTTCAGCCTTTTCTTTTTTTTTTCGTTGTGGTCTTAATTGCTTGGGAAAAGACTTGATCCGAGATTATGTGTCAAGACTGAAACAATTACATGATGATAGAGTCATGGTGGTCATTTAAAAGACACATGTATTGATATATCATCATCATTGTTTAACATCCTTTTTTCCATGCTGGCATGAGTTAGATTGTTCAACATGAACCAGATGGCTGTGCCAAGTTCTAGTGTCTGCTCTGGTATAATTTCTCCAGCTGGAGGCCCTTCCTAACACTAACCGCTTTACAGAACGTACTGGGTACTTTTGACATGGCATCAGCGCATGTAAGGTCACCATGTACCCTGAAGACAAGACCCCTCAAGTGAGTGAGTATAGAATTGAGGGACAAAAAACAAGGATAGAGGAACAAGAAGAAGTGCCTTGCTGAAGAGGTGGATACATGTATTGCCTATCTGAAAAGAGAGAGAGAAAGAGGGATGAAGTTAGGGCATGAGGTGAATACAAGAGACAGGACAGCACAGAAGAGCAGAAAAGGCAGATGTGTAGGCAAGCGTGATGAGTGAGAAAAGTGTGAGAGATGATTAGAGATAGAGAATGAGTTGGATACAGAGAATATCAGTTCAATGGAGGGAAGATGAAGAAAGGAAATAGGGTAACTGAGTAGATTGATGGAAGAATGAGAATTAGAAGAGGAGTTGTGGAGGAAGGTTTAACAGTACTTCAATTGCAGTAAGAAGGATGGGTCTTCTCAAGCAGAGCACATCACCATTCATCTCAATCCCCCATTCCTCCATCACCTCTTCTAGCATATATATATATATATATATATATATATATATATATAAACATTATTGATTGTACGTACTCAAAGTATGTGTTTTCTTTGTTCGGTGGATTCACTGCAGTATAGCACTTAGGAACAACTCCCTTTATAACGCTGAGTGTTAAAACATCTGAAAGTCATAGATAGGTAAGACAACTCACCTCAGATTGAATTCAGAAGTGATGGATACTGATATTTTGTGATTTTTGTGGCTTATCAACATCATGTTGGAGATGAATCAAATCACCAGTCTCTGACTATCTATAAACAGTGTAAAAATCTAAACCACAAAAATGGTAAACTATCAGTATCCATCACTCCTGAATTTGATCCAAAGTGAGTTGTCTCACCTGTCTATGATTTTCAGGTGTTTTAACACCCAGTGTTATAAGAGAGTCATCCCCAGGTGCCATCCCGCAGCAAACCCAATGAACAAAGAAAACACATACTTTGATTATGTGCAAAAAATAATGTCTACATCATTGTAATCAATTTAAATTCCTCCCCTAAACCTACTGGCCTTATGTCAAAATTGGAAACCATTATTATTATTATTATTATTATTATTATTATTATTATTATCATTAAGGTGGCGAGCTGGCAGAATCGTTAGTATGCCAGGCAAAATGCTTAGCGGTATTTCGTCTGCCGCTACATTCTGGGTTCAAATTCCACCAAGATCAAATTTGCCTTTCATCCTTTCGGAATCAATAAATTAAGTACCAGTTACACACTGGAGTCGATATAATTGACTACTCCCCTACCACCAAATTCCAGGCCCTGTGCCTATAGCAGAAAAGATTATTATTATTATTATTATTCTTATTATTAATTAATTTTTCCATTGTAGGAGTACATGCAATATGTTTTGATAACAGCTACAGTCATTTCTCGTCCAAACTCGTGAATTTCTACTTCTCTGCTTATATACATGGTGAAATATTAGCATATTTTGAAAACATTGAGCAAGTGGGTGTCGCTGTGGCTAATATTTCGGTAAGTCAAACTACAATGTCCCTTCACTAACACCACCCCACCCGCCACTCTCTTCATTATTCAATCAATAAAGGAACCATTGCATGGTCACTTAATCTGCTAAAGATAACGACTAAATTTCCCTCAAATTACACCCTAACCTTCTGATCTTTTTTTTTTTAAAAAAAAGAGAGGATAAGGTCACATTAGATAATATAATCCAGGGTAAACATATACTATATGTGAGAAAAAATATGGATAGTCATAGCAGAGATATCTTTGACCTTGATCTACCTGATCAAAGGATGACCAAGGGCTAAACAACAACAACACAATATCAAAATTATTTAGTTTCCAGCCATTTTGTTACCATATTTCTGTTGAATTACACTTTGTTCCAATTAATCATCATCATCATCATCATCCTCATCATTTAACGTCCGGTTTCCATGCTAGCATGGGTTGGACAATTTGACTGAGGACTGGTGAACCAGGTGGTTACACCAGGCTCCAATCTGATTTGGCCGAGTTTCTACAGCTGGATGCGCTTCCTAACACCAACCACTCCGAGAGTGTAGTGGGTGCTTTTTATGTGCTACCGGCATGAGGGCCAGTCAAGGGGTACTGGCAACGGCCACGCTCAAATGGTGTTTTTTTTACGTGCCACCTGCACAAGTGCCAGTAAGGCAAAGCTGGAAACAATCGCGCTCAAATGGTGCTTTTTACATGCCACCAGCACGGAAGCAAGATCGCTGCTCTGGCAGTGATCCCACTCGGATGGTGCTGTCAGCGCTCCACTGACCCAGGTGCCAGTCATCAAATTTGGTTCAGTTTCGATCTCACTTGCCCCAACAGGTCTTCGCAAGCTGAGTTTAGTATCCAATGAAGGAAGGTTGGCATGTGTGCCAGTCAATGGATTTGGTTCAATTTTCGATTTCAATTTCACTTGCCTCAGCAGGTCTTCGCAAGCAGGGTTCGGTGTTCAAAGAAGGAAAGGTATGCATAAGCGGGTTGCCTACACCCCTGGTAAAGGCCATGGGTTATGGTCTCACTTGTCTTGCCGGGTCTTCTCACGCACAGCATACTTCCAAAGGTCTTGGTCACAAGTCATTGCTTCGCTTGAAAATAATGAAGAATTTAGTTAAATAACTTTGTCATTATTAAACTGGAATTTGAAACATAAGTTAATATGAAATTTTGATGGGAGATTTTAATTTAGATCATTTTAACCTTTTTTCTTTCCATATTTAAGCTGATACATAACTTAACATAGAATACTGGTGGAAGATTTTGAATTTATATTAATTTGAAACAAGGAATTTGTATCATAGAGCTGAGGACAGAGATCAGATGAGTCGGTTATTAAAAGGAGTAAACAATTCTTCTTTTCTACATCAACAAATGTACATTTATATATATTAGGGGTACATGACAGTGGGGTTAAAAGTTCACTGTGTAACTATCTTGCTTCTGGCTTCATACTACTATGCACTCCCTTGCGTATGTTTCTTTGACCATAGCCTAGGTTTGACTGAAGACTTGTGGAGAAAAATAAGGTGAATAGAAATGTGCACAAGCCACACACACACATAATGAGAGTTCGAGAGAGAGTCATACAGGCAGATGTATTTGTTAGTGTGTGTGTGTCAGTGTAATTACATACATAGTAAAGCTATGAACAAAGTAAGAAAAATCTCAGTACCTTAG
>NC_069006.1:11739350-11741850 GCF_001194135.2 Octopus bimaculoides | reverse complement strand
AATAAATCTGTCTTTGACAGCTCAGAAGAAAGAATAAGTACTAGGTTTTAAAAATAAAAAGTACTACGGTCGATTCATTTGACTAAAAATTCTTCAAGTCAGTGCTCCAGTATGACCGCAGCCTAATGACTGAAACAAGTAAAAAATATAAAAGCAGAAAATTTTCTGTCATTTGGGAGAAATTGTAAACCCTATTACTGAAAAAATGAGAATCGAAAAAAATTTTGAAAACAAAAAGAAAAAAAGATGAAAACATGTTTGGGTGTGTATTTGAAACATTTGCTGAATATTGTCATGTCTTGACTGACTGGAACTAAATATAAAACTACAGCAACGAGTGAAGGTTTTAAAGTTTAAATAGGAAATTTCTTTTTTGTGGGGATGAAAAAGTATTGGTGTCAACGTGGTGTTATGTAGTCAGGTTTAGCAGGTGTTTATTTGCCTGCTGTCCTTATCATGTCCCTGTAAATACAACCAACTTGTCAAACATCTCTGCCTTGAACTCGTAACCTACAATATTTTTGGAAAATATCTAAACGAGAAAATAATACATTTCTGGGCACCAAATTATTTGTCCTAAAGCCTTGGAAATTCCTTTCCAAGAACATTTCTTTTTACCTTCTTTCACATCTCATCAAATATTTACTGTGAAGGACTGGTTAGATACCAGAGTCCTTCGACAAACAGTAGAGAGGACATCACCATCATTGTTTAATGTTCATCTTCCATGATGGTATGGGTCGGACGGTCTGACAAGACCCAACAATGTCTATTTTGGCAAGGCTTCTACAGTAGGATGCCCTTCTTAATGCCAAACCCCTTCACAGAGTGTATTAGGTGCCTTTTTCATGGCACCATCACTCGTGAGATCATTATGCAGCTCACAAGACTAAGATTCTCTTCAAATGAGTGGGACCACAGTGGAATGGAAGACGGTGTTATGCTAGGATGTGAAAGGTTAAATTATGAAAGAAGGGGCCAGAACGAAATAGATGGTGATCAACTGGTACTTACTTTATTGATCTCAAAAGGATGAAAGGCAAAGTTCACCTTGACAAAATTTGAACTCAGAACATAAAGAGATAGAAGAAATGCCATTAAGCATTTTGTCCAATGTGTATCAGCTCACCATTTTAATACATGCATGTCTCATTTATGATAACATTAAGGTATGCAAATAAAGCTCCTATTTCATTATGCCAGCTACCATCTAATGATACTGACTAGTAAGTCAGTTTTGGGTGGGGGGGTTGCATCATGGTTACACCAATATAATGGTAGGATAAATACAACAATAACAATAATTCTAGGATGGAATCTATAATATTAATACATCACTATGTGCATTTCCATAAATCACATGACTTTGACATCAGAATCCATATCCTTGGGATGTATTAAATATTTATAAATTCCATCCTAGAATTATAATTATTATTATTGTGCCGGTGGTACGTGGAAAACAACATTCAAGCGAGGGCATTGCCAGTGCCGCTGGACTGGCTCCTGTGCAGGTGACACGTAAAAACAACATTTGAGCATGACCGTTGCCAGTACCACCTGACTGGACCTCATGCCGGTGGCACGTAAAAGCACCCACTATATTCTTGGAGTGGTTGGTGTTAGGAAGGGCATCCAGCTGTAGAAACACTACCAGATCAGACTGGAGCCTGGTGCAGCCATCTGGCTCACCAATTACCAGTCAAACCGTCCAACCCATGCTACCATGGAAAGCGGACATTAAACGATGACGATGATAATTATTATTATTATATGTATATGTATATAAATATATATATATATATATATACATATATATATATATACATACATACATACATATAAGAAGTATTGGACAGTTAAAGAATATATTCATAAAATTTGACTGAAATTGATGGGTGAGCATTTCATCCAATTGGATGTGCAAGGAGCCGTGTAAGCATTGATTTGTGGGTTCAATTCTGACTTGGGTTAGCTTATCATTTTTCAGTCAATTGTTTATATATAAATATCGTTTTAAATTGGAGTATATATATTATATAGTTATTATAGCACGGTGGTTCTCCAGCATGACCACAGCCACTTGGCTGAAACCCATAAATAAATAAATAATATATATATATATATATATACAGATATGGAAATAATTTATTCTCAAACGCAGAATAATGCTGAACAGCATGTATAGGACAGATAATTCTTATACTGCAGAAAAATTTGTCAGCAGCCAGCCATGAGACTCAAATTCACATCTTTGTGATTACCAGTCAAGTGCTTTACCATTAAGCTAAACTGCCTACTCACAAATTTTTCTGCAATTTTTGAACTTATACATTTAGCTTTTTATAGACACTGTATGTGAAATTCAAATTACGATATATGTAAACAAACAAGCTTGCTTTTTTATGGAAGCATTGAGATGTATTGAAATATACAGATATAGAAATATATATAATATATAATATATAATATATATATATATATATATATATTTATATAT
>NC_069006.1:11737131-11738880 GCF_001194135.2 Octopus bimaculoides | reverse complement strand
TAGGTAGGATCAACAAATAAAGTACACTATCCAGTGAGAGATAAATATCATTTAATATACACTGAATTTTAAAATGAGGTAACAATAGTTTCATGCGAAAGAGTATAGAGTGAGCCTGAAGGATTGTTTGGAGACATGTGGCCCATTATATAAATCTGGCAGATTATTCTATCTCTACAGCATGAAACTGTAGGTGGCTCTTTTTAAAATTCTGTGTATATTAAATGTTTGTGTGTGTGTGTGTGTGTGTGTGTGCGCGCGCGCGTGTGTGTGTGTGTGTGTGTGCGTTTGTTTCCCCACTCTAATGCTGCCCTAATAATAATTATCCTTTCTATTAGAGACACAAGGCCTGAAATTTTAGGGACCCCCAGTGTTTAACTGATATTTATTTCATTGACCCAAAAATGATGAAAGGCAAAGTCAACCACGACAGCATTTGAATTCACAACATATGGTTTCCTAACTAAATATTACAGTAAAAGCTGTTATGTGACAGACGCAATACACAACTGACTTTTGAGGTAGGGGTGAGAGGTAAGAGAAAGATGGGTGGAGCAGAAACGGTGGTTGAGTCCATTATAACAGAGATGGGGGAGGGACAAGTTGCAGACAAGAACTCACAAAAGAGAGAGGGTGGGAATATAACCAATAAATGCCATAATGAGCAAGGGGTGCCAGAGTAAAACATCAACAACCAAGATAAATGCATTAGCAGAACCAAACTGACAAGTTTCATAAAAAGATCTTTATTTACTTCCAACATATATATATATAGACACACACACACAAAGTGGTGCTCTAGCATGGCCTTGGCTAAAACAAACTTAAGAACATAAAGGTCTATATTATCTATATCCTCTCCCTCCGTCCCTCACCCCCACTGCTAATTAACTTATGTATCCCTGTTTCTAAACAGGTGAGCAAATATACTGACATATAGAGACTACACCTACTAGAAATAATAACCAAATGCCCCCTTTGATTAAATACTAAGAAAAAAGAGGGGAGGAGGATACATTTATAATGTAGTCCTAGATATATTATGTCTAAATATAAGATGGAATGGTCAAAGCTGATCAGGGCTGACCTGAGGCAAAACAACAAAGAAAGGACACATGATGTACTATACCTGAAGACTAGACAAACAGATGGTCATGGCTGAAACGCCTTTGGCTATAACATTTGGTTTGCTGCATCAGGGCTGACCCGAGGCTAAACAACCACCACAATTGAAAACACATTTAATAATGTAGTCCCAGGTACACTATGTCTCTGTAAAAGACAGGATGGTCATAGCAGGAATACCTTTCATTATGTCTATAAGGAAGGACACATTAGATTATGTAGTGCTAGATGGGCTATATCTAAAAATATAAGACAGAGTGGTCAAAGCTGGAGTGTCCTTCAAATGGCTATTTGCTCTTTCAGGCTGAACTAGGACTAAACTACAACAAAGATATGTAAACATTAAAATTATGGACCCTGACCTGTATATGTGCATTATCTCGGAGTGTGTGTGTGGGTGTGTGTATATATATATATATATATAGCACATAATTTTGTCAGTGAACAGGTCGCGGTCTCAAAGCGACGAAAATATTTTGACAAATTAAATTTAAATGTTGAAGTGAATCTAACGGATTTTGTGTGTTATTTTAAATGGCTTATAAACACCTTCCACGCTGCAATTTTTTTCGTTCCAGCACACAATCTCAGATCAGGTCACTTGCTATGCAAGTGCATCTCCGT
>NC_069006.1:11730173-11736784 GCF_001194135.2 Octopus bimaculoides | reverse complement strand
AGGAAGAAAGAGTGAGAGAAAGTTGAGGTGAAAGAGTACAGCAGGGTTCGCCACTACCCCCCTGCCAGAGCCTCGTGGAGCTTTAGGTGTTTTCGTTCAATAAACATTCACAACGCCCGGTCTGGGAATCGAAACCGTGATCCTACAACCATGAGTTTGCTGCCCTAACCACTGGGTCATTGCGCCTCCACAAGGCACAATGGCCCATTGGTTAGGGCAGCAGACTATACGTATATATATATATATATATATATATATATACAGAAAGAGAGAGAGAGAGAGAGGGTCAGGCACGGCTGCGTGGTAAGTTTGCGTCCCAACCATATGGTTCTGGGTGCTGTCTCACTGAATGGCATCTTGAATAAATGTCTTTTACTATAGCCCTGGGCCAACCAAAACATTGTGAATGGATTTGCCAGATGGAAATTGAAAGAAGCGTATCATATTTGTAGTATGTACGTTTGTATGTATGTCTTTGTGCTTGTGTTTGTCTCCCACCACCACTTGACAACCAGTGTTGGTTTGTTTACATCCACATAACTTAACAGTTCGGCAGGGGAGACCCTATAGAATAAGTAAAGAAAATGATAATTACTGGGGTTGATTCATTTGATTAAAACCCTTCAAGGCAGTGCCCCAGTATGGCCACAGTCCAATAACTGAAACAAGTGACAGATATGCATGCATGAGTATGTGTGTGTCTGTGTGTGCATGTGTGTGTATGTGCTTTTGTGTGTGTGTGTGTGTGTGTGTGTGTGTGTGTGTGTGTGTATGTGTCGGTGGAATTTGAACTCAGAACATAAAGATGGACAGAATGCTTAATGCCATGCTAACAAACCACCCTGGCCCCTGTGCCGGTGGCACGTAAAAAGCACCATCCGAACATGGCCAATGCCAGTACCCCCTGAATGGCCCCCGTGCCAGTAGCATGTAAAAAGCACCATCCAGTACCCCCTGGCTGGCCCCCATGCCGGTGGCATGTAAAAAGCACCATCCGAATGTGGCCAATACCAGGCTCACCTGACTGGCTCCTGTGCCGGTGGCACATAAAAAGCATCATCCAAGCATGATTGATGCCAAGCCCGCCTGACTGTTCCTGTGCCAGTGACATGTAAAAAGCACCCACTATGCCTTTGGAGTGGTTGGCGTAGAAACCTTGCCAGATCACTTTGGAGCCTGGTGCAGCCTCCTGGCTTGCCAGTCCCCACTCAAACCATCCAACTCATGCCAGCACTGTAGGCACAAGGCCTGAAATTTGGGGGGAGGGGGCTTGTCGATTGTATCAATCCCAGCACTTGACTGATATTTCATTTATCAACCCTGAAAGGATTAAAGGCAAAGTCGACCCCAGCAGAATTTGAATTCAGAGCATGAAGTTGTGCTAACGATTCTGCCAGCTCACCACCTAAATAATAATAATAATTAATTCTTTTATTGGCTATAAGGGCTTACATAAAAACAACATGAAATGACAAAACAGGACGATACATAGGGTTTTAAAATGTGTAAATAAAAATAAACAAATAAAACTCCCAATAGAGGAAGGCGCTTTAAGGCTATTTGTGGAAAATCCCACAAAAGCCGCAGGTGCTTGACCAACAAGGCAAGAGCCCTTAATACACACACACACACATATATATAACATAACAGTTTGGCTCAGCTCTTCATTACTTAAAAGTAAGCATCACCATCATTTAACATCTGTTTTCCATGCTGGCATGAGTTAGATGGTTTGACAGGATACAGAGATAGGGTAAGTGCGTGGGTAAGTTCGCAAGATTATGAAAGAAGGCGGGAATGTAGTGAATGGACACAAATAGAGGGAGGGGTGCTAGGAGGATATGTTGTGGGGAAGAGAGTCAACAGGGACGCATTGCGTGCAGGTAGTTTCATGAGGGTGTTACAGTGGGGTAGAGGGTAACACAGTGTCCTGATAGTTAACAACTAATGCGGGTAGTTTATTCCATGCTTCAGTAATTCTGAGTATGAAAAAACTGTTTCCAAAAGATATGGGTGCACTTTTTCCTCTCTCTTATGAATTCTTGACTAACAGTCCTAAGTCCAGGTGGCCGTAATTAGCCACACCACATTGATTGTTTTAAGTACAGCAGCGGTGGCACTATAAAACTAATTTGTTTTGCTATTTAGAAGACCACATGTATGTGTGGTCGAGCAAAATATAGGGTCTCTCTACGATCATTCACATGAGATTCTCAGGTCAATGAGGGCACCTCTATACAGCTGTTCGCCTCGCTAGAAATAACAGCCAAATATCCCTTAAACCATCGTCTTTTTTTTTTTTTAAGTGGTGGGGACAATGTGATTCCTAAAACATAACAAAATAGATTAGTTTCTCTGTAGTGGATAGTGAAGAAGTTTATGTTGGGTCCTTACCTTTCATCTGTGAGGGAAAATTACGAAGTAATATTGACGAAGGCCAAGAAACCGAAACACTGTTTCTTCACCTCTTCCTCGTGGGGAATAAACTTATTATTTCTGTCATTGACTAAACATTGTTGAAGTCACTTCAACACCAGTTCAATATTTCGTTCTATAGAAAAGATAGGCAGGCACCGCTGGAACACCTTTCATCATAGCTCAGCTTCATCTGGGTTTTTCTGGGGATAAACACCACAAATAACAACAGCATGTATCCATGTTCACTAGCCCTTAAATATGAGAATTAAAGGGATTCGGGGAAGGATGTTACAGGTTCTAAGTTTCTTGAACGTAGACAAGTCCAAGGGAGATAATTCTCTCAGTACTTTTTAAAAAACTTTTTTGTTTTTAATAATTAACTCCCGATGTGTTCCGTAGTTCAAATCCTGCCGAAGTCAGCTTTACCTTTCGTCCTTCTGGAAAGATAATGAAGGGAGCGATATAATAAAGTGTCTATCATATATTGGGTCAATTTAACACATTCCTCCTCCAATATTTTAAGACTTATTACAATAGATAGTTAACAGAAAGACGGCAAGTTGGCAGAATCGTTAGCACGTTGGACGAAATGCCCGTCGTTACATTCTGAGTTCAAATTCCGCCGACGTCGACTTCACCTTTTATCCTTTCGGGATCGATAAATTAAGTATCAGTTGCGTAGTGGGGTCGCTCTAATCGACTGTCTGCCTCCCCAAAAATTTCAGACCTTGTGGTTAGAGTAGAAAGGATTGTTAGTTACCAGAGTAAAGCGATGAGCTGGCGGGTAAAATGCTTAGCGGTATTTCGTCTGTCTTTACGTTCTGAGTTCAAATTCCACCGAGATCGACTTTTCCTTTCATCTTTTCGGGGTCGATAAATTAAGTACCATTGAAACATTGGAGTCGATGTAATCGACTAGTCCCTTCCCCCAAAATTCCAGCTCTTGTGCCTTTAGTAGAAATCTTTATTAGCTGCATATATGGACGGGTAATTTTCAACTTGCCCGTCATACTGTTATCACCATGGGTAATATCAGGAAATATGATACACATTCAATAATAATAACAATTTAACGTTTTTCATGGTTCTTGTATAAAATGATGAAATGACTATTAATTTTCAAAGAAAAATATTTAATATCTTAAAATAAAATTAAATCAGATAAATTTCTCGTTTGTATAACTCCTCCCAAAATCACTCTCTCATTTATTTCCTCTATTCCTTCTCTTTCTTTTTTTTCTTTATGATTCTTTTTCCCTTACTGTGTTTATATATGCTTGCACTCACAGTCTGCCACCAAGCCTAAAATGTGCACTCATCCTGCTCTTCTTATATTTACTCTCTCTCTCTCTTCCCCTCCTTCTGTATAATGTAAAGTGTGACTGGAGACAACAACCAACCAACAAACATTTATGCCAGCAATTCTTTATTTAGAGACTATTTTTTAATCTTAAATCCCAATTTTCTGGATAAGTTGGGGAAGTATTTGTTGTTGTAGTCGCTGTTGTTGTTGTCATCGTCATCATTGTTGTTCTTGCTACATATACTCACACACACTACCCTCTACTAGATATATATATATATCTGTGTGTGTGTGTGTGTGTGTGTGTGTGTGTGTGTGTGTGTGTGTGTATCCTACTTTCCACTACACATACACATACAACACATCACTACATACACATATACTACTTCACACACACACACACACACACACACACACACACACACACACAAATACTTTTTCATGCTCTCTCTCTCCCCCTTTCTCTGTCTCTCTCTCTCTCTCACACACACACACACAAAGACACACACATTTGTTTTTGTTGTGAAAATAATCAAAAATAAAATTCAGACGACACAATTGTAAAACTAGTTAAAATATTTCAAAGACATTTATAAATTGCAACATCACAAATATAACACAATACCAAGATAACACAATATATCATCATTCTAAGATATAATAACTTTAATTTATCATACTTCTAATATATCATAACTTTATACATCACAATTCAAAGATACCCAAATATCTATAGCAAACTTTTACTGTCTCCCCACAACACTGCCCCAGTTTAATGAGGTTTAAAAGAGTCAGCAAAATTATAGCAACCCTGATTCACTCAATATACTGTCTGGACTGAATTGGAAGAGAAAATCTTGTTAGATTTATTGGTGTTGTAGATGTACTGGACTTTGTGAGAGATACAGAGTTGTTAGGATGGTGTTGTAGTTGTGTTGTAGGGGTAGGGGTGTTGTAGAAGTGTCAGGAATGAGTATGAGAAACAGTGTTGTTAGAATAGTGTCGTGGGGTATTTTAGATGTATCTGGACCATGTAGAAGAGATAGTGTTGTTATGATGGTGTTGTAGTTGTGTTGTGGCATACACTAGATGTTTTTGGATTGAGTAGGATTCTGAGTAGGACTGAGTGCTGTTAGGATGGTGTTGAAGTAGTGTTGTAAAGTGTTAAATGTATCTAGACTGTATGGGAGAGATAGTGCTGCTAAGGTGGTGATGTAGTGGTTTTGTGAGGTGTTGTGGATGTATCTGGATTGAGCATAAGAGATAGTGTTGTTGGAATGGGATTATAGTTGTATTCTGGGGTACTGTAGCTGTGTCTGGACTGTGTGGCAGAGATAATGCTGTTAGGATGGTGTTGCTGTTCCTAGATGCTTGTAGATGTGTGTAGGTGTTTGCAGTGACTGTGGATATAATGTCAGGAACCATGATTGTTGCAGTGACAAAATATACCTCTCATATATCCCAATGAATTCCTATGAAAGATAATCAGAGATTGTGAGGCCAAACTTATTATATAAGAAGTATAATGAATATCTGTTTTAAACAACATGTTGTTCAAGGGAGGACATTGTGGAATAATCGTTAGTGTTTTAGCTGTGATGTATTAATATCAATTTTAACTGCTGATGAAGTAGACTAGTTTGTCTTCTATCCTGTTATAGCATGGTCCTAAAAGACATCCAACCTTCAAAATGTTGGAAGTCAAAGGTCAAAGTTCAAGTCATCATTCTGATGTTGAAGGTGGTGCTGGTGCTGGTCAGTTAAGAAATATCTAAAGTCCAGAAATTTGCCCTCTGAGATCCACTGAAACTTGTGATTGAACCTGCAAGCCTGTCAACAGTCTGCAAAAGTTGTATGGTATGACCACTGTACCGGTCATCACCATAACCAACCAGGGAGCGTTGTTTGGTCAACAAGGATTTCTGTTTCGATACTTCTTTACCATTCAGAAAGATACGGCCTGAGTTGAAGTGGACGGTGCTTATCTAAAGGCGAGAAAGAATATAGAACGAATGATAGGGTTGTTAATAACTTGTAAACAATATTTACATTACATACATCATCATCATCATCATCATCATCATCGTTTAATGTCCGCTTTCCATGCTGGCATGGGCTGGACGGTTTGACTGGCGAGCCAGATGGCTGCACCAGGCTCCAATCTGATCTGGCAAAGTTTCTACAGCTGGATGCCCTTCCTAACACCAACCACTCTGAGAGTGTAGTGGGTGCTTCTACGTCAAGTGGTACTGGCAATGGCCATGCTCAAATAGTGTTTTTTACGTGTCACCTGCACAGGAGCCAGTCCAGCGGCACTGGCAACGACCTCACTCAAATGTTCTTTTTCATGTGCCACCAGCACAAGTGCCAGTGAGGCATACATTTACACATACATGAATGCAAATATATATATATATATATATATATACACACACACAGAGTAAAAAATGTAGGCATACACACACATGTGCAGTGTCTTGAGCAAGTGCCTTCTATTACAGCCCTGGCCTGGGTTGAGCAAACCCTTGTAAATGGATTTGGTAGTCAGAAACTGAATACAATTTTGAATGTGTGTGTATGTGAATCTACATACACACACACACACACACACACACATATATATATATAAATTTAGTGAATGGAGTAAAACACATATGTTAACTGCATACTTTTATTTCCAACATATGTTTCAAAGATTACAAATTATACCTTCCATAGGAATCGGTGATGTTAAAAATGTAATCTTCTCTTCAGGGAAATGCATGGGAACCAGCTTAAACATAAGACATTTTAACCGAATATGAGAACTGTAGTTGGAGAAGGTTGTTACGTAATTTATTTGAAAAAGCCATTGGAGATTAGGACACTACTAGACAGTACGTATGCATGC
>NC_069006.1:11726115-11728197 GCF_001194135.2 Octopus bimaculoides | reverse complement strand
TAAGACCCCTGCCACCTTCTGTGCGTTGTATATATAGCCTTTCTATGTCAGATTTTGGGTGGTGCATCCTAGATCCTGTCATTATTTTTCTTGTTTTCCTGTCTATTTTAGATAGTTCGTTTAGTGTCCAGTTAAGGATGTTGTAGCTGTAGCTTATAACTGGGACAGCTAAAGTGTTGATACCCATTATCTTGTTTTTAGCATTGAGCTCTGTTTTTAGTATTGATCTAACTCATCTATAGTACTCTTTCTTTATTTTTTCTTTCATTATTATTATTATTATTATTATTATTATTATTTTCAATTTTTCCCACAAGGGCAGATTGGGGCAGGTGTACAATAGTCGATTATATCGACCCCTGTGTTCAACTGGTACATATTTTTTACACACCGAAAGGGTGAAAGGCAAAGTCGACTTCGGCGGAATTTAAACTCACAACATTGAGATGGGCACAAACCTCCCGTCGCGACACTGATTCTGCAGAACAAGGTTGAGTGTGAAAACCAACTTTAAAGTGTAAATATAGATGGTTTTGAATACACACTCATACATACATATGTACAAATACACACATACATACAAATAAACACATACATACAAATATCTGTCAGTCTCTTCCAAATATGATCGACAGTCAAACATTTATTCCCTACAAACTGAATATCTTTCTTAAAATGCATTTACTTACTACCATATATATATAGAGAGACACAATACACATTAATACACACATGCATACAAATACCTGTCATTTTTTTTTTATTTACTGTGTGTCTATGTGTGTTGCCCAAGCACCATTTGAGCGTGATCGTTACCAGCGTCACCTTACTGGCATGTTAGAAAATCATTCGAGTGAGGTCGTTGCCTGGCGCCCGTGCAGTTAGCACATAAAAAACACCTTTTTGAGCGTGGCCGTTGCCAGTACCATGTGACTGGCCCTCATGCTGGTGGCACGTAGGGGCACCTACTACACTCACAGAGTAGTTGGCGTTAGGAAGGGCATCCAGCTGTAGAAACTCTGCCAGATCAGATTGGAGTCTGGTGTAGCCTTCTGGCTTGCTAGTCCTCAGTCAAATCATCTAACCCATGCTAGCAAGGAAAGCGGACATTAAACGATGATGATGATATATATATGTGTGTGTGTATGTATACAGACAGACAGACAAATAGATAGATAGATAGATAGATAGATAGATAGATAGATAGATAGATAGATAGATAGATAGATAGATGGGTGGGGGAGAGACAGACAAATAGAGAACAGTGGGGAGAAAGTGAGGTAAAAAGGGGAGAGGGAAAAATCTCACCTGTAAAATTGAACTTAAGTGGATTCCACTTTGTATCTGAATAAACCAATGTGCTGGATAATAGGAAGCCAGAACTAATGTGATTGGTTGAAACTGTCTTGTCATGGCTTCTGTGACATTTAATCTGATTGGCTGATGAGCTTTCCATTCATTCATTGTACTAATCACATAGACTTGACTGTTTCTTTCTGAATTTGCCTCTTTGTAGGAATGGCAACCAAATGTCTCTTGGATCTTTTGGTGCCAATATGCAACAGCATTGCTGGAATTTCTCCTTATTGAGCAATTTTTATAAATGGCTGCAAAGGACATCATAGAGGAAAATTGTTATAACTGTTTTTAAATGATGTAAGCATTAGTTTCTGATATAAAACATGCAATTGAAGCAATATTTAATTAAAATAGGGATATACATATACTTAATGTATACACACTTTTGATAGGCCAGTTACTGCAATATATATCCTGAGATAACATTTATTAGAGTTGATGTGCTAAAAAACAATATCAGAGTGTGATGAAAATTCATCCCAGCAGCAGCAGAAGCCTTTTGGGGGTCTTTTCAATGGACAAACTTGCAGCTAGCCACAAGGTTGGATAAGAATTCATAACCTTTGATACAAGGAAAAGTGAATAAAACATTCACCAATGTTGCAACATAGCTGCCCAGTTGATTAGAATCCAGATTACATAACTGAGGCAGATGGCCACTACTGGAACAAATTTCTCTCTCTCTCTCTCTCTCTCTCTCTCTCTCTCTCTCTCTCTCTCTCT
>NC_069006.1:11720674-11726063 GCF_001194135.2 Octopus bimaculoides | reverse complement strand
CTCTCTCTCTCTCTCTCTCTCTCTCTCTCTCTCTCTCTCTCTCTCTCTCCCCACCCACCCGTATTTATCATGCTTTTAACATAGCTATCGCATATGAGATGTTATTTCAGAACAAATACTGCAGTGACTGGCTTACAAACAGAGTGAGTATACATTAAATATGATTATATAGATTACTATTTTAACTTATTTCGTTTTTGTATTTGGTGTGCAAGATTCTTTATGGGAATTTGTGTGTTGAAGCATATTTTGTTGTGTCTTGAGAGAGTCATTCTCTTTTAGTGCCTTATTATTTAACACTCACAAGTTCGATTTCCACTCATTTACTTATTTATTTTTCTAAATAAATAAGTAAATGAGTGGAAATCAAACCAGTGTGTGTGTTAGATAATAAGGCATGAAAAGAGAATGACTCTCTCCAGATACAATAAAGTATTTTAACTTAATAATGTCTCAAATCACATATACCAGATTTGTATTTATATGTTTTATGATACACAGATTATTATTCTATATAAATCATTGTTGTCATCATTGTCATCATCATCACCATCATTTAACGTCCATTTTCCATGCTGGCATGGGTTGGATGGTTTGATTGAAAACTGGTAATCTGGTGGGGCTGCACCAGGTTCCATAGTCTGTTTTGGCTTGGTTTCTGCAGCCGGAGGTCCTTCCTAATGCCAACCACTTTATGGAGTGTGCTGGGGGTTCTTTACATATAACCATCACCAGTGCTTTTTAAATGCCACCAACACCAAAGCTTTTTACATGGCCCTTTAGTTTGAATATAAATCAATATAAATATTGATTAAATTCATTATTTAATATAAATATTAACTAAAGATGTTACATCATTGCACAATGATACAACATTCTGTCCGATCCTGCAGACCAATGATGACAGGCGTACCAGCCATTTCCATCCTGTCTTTTATTCAGATACAGTAAGACTTGCACCTATGTTAGAAAGCATCATCACCACCACTACTACCATCATCATCATAACCACCGCCGCCGCCACCACCACCACCACCACCACCACTACTGCCACCATTATTATTAACAACACTGTTGCATTGCTGAATACTGTGTGTTTTAGTTGCGATTATTTACTACAGAACCTATGATAATTTCTACCAGGTTCCTTTAACAATAGTTTGGCATCACAGAACCAAAGACAAAGATTTTTTTATGGAAAAGTTTATGGAGAAGACACTGCAAGAGGTGCCAAACAACTCCCCCAAGCATCCTCTTGCCATGTATTTAAAGCATAAATAAACAAATGAAATTAATAGCCATCTATATATCATACTAAACACATACACACTATCAATGGATCACTGCAGTATTTGTACTGAGCCAATCAACAGTGTCTCTACATTGAGTATGATACATATATTGTTATTTTAACTAACCCTTTAGCATTCAGATTTTTCTTTCAAATTTGATATTTATTCATTCACATTGTATTAAACTAATCATGCATTATCTCATAGCTTTGAGATTTTGATGATGTGACTGTTTATTTTTAGAATGACATTGTGGAGTAGGTGTAAGAAGTCAGATTTGGCTTCATCATCATCATCATCATCATCGTTTAACATCCGCCCTCCATGCTAGCATGGGTTGGACGATTTGACTGAGGACTGGTGAAACCAGATGGCTACACCAGGCTCCAATCTGATTTGGCAGAGTTTCTACACCTGGATGCCCTTCCTAACGCCAATCACTCTGAGAGTGTAGTGGGTGCTAGTCTAGTTTTATATTTTTCAATGTTTCTTTTTTCTCTCAATTTTTTTAATGTGTTTCTTGTTGTTTGAAATAACACAATTCCTATTTCTCTCATCAAAGTTTCTAGACCTTCACAGTCTCATTTTCATCTTCACTGATGAGATATTACCAGCATGTTTTGTTGTCACTTCACAATAGGCAAAGCCAATGTGATTGATTCAGACATAAACACTAGGATTTTAGGAGATGAGGAATTATTTACATTTTTTTTACATTTCACAGATTTGGCTTGTTTGAATATAAAACAAGAAGAATATTTGGGCCGGATATGGTCAGTTTAAATACTAAAGGATTAAGTACTGCCTCAATTGCATTCAAAAAAAGAAAGCACCCAACACCAGGGTAGGCTTATGCCCAGTCAGTCCCTTCTGTTTGTTTGTTTTTTTTAGCCAGATCTGCCATCTATTACTGGCTTGCCGGGCTTGTCACAACTTCACCATATTATCCATTTTTGCCAGCTAAATGGACTGGAGTAACATGAAATGAGGTGTTTTGTACAAGAATACAATGCAATACCTGGTCCAGGAATTGAAAATACAATCTTATGATCATGAGTCCAACACCCTAGCCACATGCCTCCACCCTCGAGCACATAAACTGAAAGAAATACATAACCAAAGTATATTTTACTCACGTAAGCAAGATGTGGGATCATAGCCTTTTCCCTGGCAGTGACACACACCATTCTGACATTCGGACTGGAAGCGAAACGCTGTGTATGGCCAACATTTGTTGTAACATGAGATTGAACTGGAAAATAATGTCTTGTTGCTTGAAGCTATTAATGAAAATATAAAAATACATATAATAAAATAAAATATAATAATGGAAAGCTTAGGTATTTGCGAAGGTTTTGTCTTTGAAATTTTGGTTCAATCTCCAAAAGACAAATTCTTTGTGAGGAATATATTTTAGATGGATAGGAAAGGCGACCAATAGAGTGATAGGTCATAAATCTGAGGTTTTGCATTAACAGAAGAAACTAGATATTATGACATGTCTTTGGGCGACTAACTTATGACTGAGCCACTAATGTATCACTTTCTACTGATTACCTGCTTTCAGTGCTTCCAATTATCCCTCTCTCCCTATCTGTCTGTCTGTCTCTCTCTCCCTATCTGTCTGTCTGTCTCTCTCTCTCTCTTTCTTTCTTCTGTCATATTCCATCTCAACACCCCTCACATCTGTTATCCTTCTCAATGTGCCTTCGCAGCCAACGTCATTGCCCCACTCACTACAGCTACTCTTGTGCACCTCTGGGCCTCCTCAACATCTCCCTCCCCCACCACTCCTACACCTTGCGCATCCCCTTACCATCTCACCTTCTGATCTGTTCTCTTTCCTGAGTCACTTCTATCTCTCTCACCAAACCCCTCTCCATCTCACCAAATCCCTCTCCATCTCTTCATACTGGTAAATATACACATACACGCACACACACACATATATATACATATGTACACACACACACACACTCATGCACGCACACGTACACACACATGCACACACACATGCACAAACACACACACACTTTATTCTTGAGGTAACCTGGCCACCACTGATTTCCTGATAAGAAATATCCCTCCCAACATGAAACCAATGGTAGCCTGGTTACTCCACAAATAAAGAATATTTATCCACCCAATACAGTGTTGAGCACTCATTCTCCCCTGTTCAGTATATACATACATAAATACATGTGTGCATGTGTGTGAGAGAGGGAGAGAGAGAGAGAGAGAGAGAGAGAGAGAGAGAGAGAGGCTTTTTTCAGTTTCTGGCATCTGAATCCGTTCATCACCATCATCATCATCATCATCATTATTTAACGTCCGTTGTCCATGCTGGCATGGGTTGGACGGTTTGAACAAGCTGACACACTGGAAGGCTGTGCTAGGCTCCAGTTTGATTTGGCATGGTTTTCCTATGGCTGGATGCCCTTCCTAACACCAACCACTCTGAGAGTATAAAGGATGCTTTTATGTACCACTGGCACGGGTGCCATTTGCATGACACCAGTGTGCATTTACTTGCCACCAACATGGGTGCCAATTTGATGAGACCGGTATCTGCCATGTCTGTGATTTTACCTGGCTTGATGGGTCTTCTTCTCAATCACAACATAATGCCAAAGGTCTTGGTCATTGCCTCCATGAGGCCCAACACTCAAAAGGAACTCAGCCACTTTGCCTTCATGAGGCTTTACTCAGTTTGGGGCTATAATAACACACACCTGCCCAAGGTGGCTCACAGTGGGACTGAACCCTAAACCTCATGGTTGGGAAGCAAATTTCTAAACCACCAAGCCATGCCTGCAAGAATTACTGAATTGAGAAATGACATAAGGAAGGAAAATAATTTAAGAATGAAGAAATTAACAAGTGAACAAATAAAGTGAAATGATTTACCAAGAAAAGAGGAATTCTTTAATGTTGAATGTCTGCGAATGTCACTCTGATTTCGGTTCCCAGTTTCTATGTTTGGCAGTGGAATTGTCTGCAAGTGAAAAAACACAAAATCCCTAAATTAAGTTGATTGTTATTATTATCATTATTATTAAATATTAAGCTGGCAGAATTGTTCAGGCAGCAGTATATGTTCTGGTTTTCCCATTCTGAGTTCAAATCCTTTCAAGGTTAATTTCACCTTTTATCATTCCAGGGTTGCTAAAATAAAGTACCACACAAGTACAAGAGTCAATGGTAGTGATGAACCCTCTCTCTCATTCCAAATTGCTGGCCTTGAGCTTATTCTGGACACAATTAGTAGATATTATGAACAGATGTAGGTGTGGCTGTGTGGATGAGATTGGAAGGAAGGCAAAACCGTCTTCAGTGAGATTTGAACTCGGGACATAAAGAACCAGGACAAATGCTAAAAAGTATTTTGCCTGATGCTATATTGATTCTGGTAGCTCTCTAATGGTAATGATGGTGATGATGATGATGATGATGGTGATGATGATGATGATGGTGGTGGTGGTGGTGTGGTGGTGGTGGTGGTGGTGGTGGTGATGGTGATGATGTAAATCTTGCTCTTATGGTTCTAAATTCTTGTGAACTTTAAATATGATCCTATAAATGTGATTTTGTATTTGTGTGAGTGTGTGTGCACACACGCGTACATGCATGTGTGCATGTTTATGAGCATTCATGTGTATATGCGTGTATGTTTGCACACAAGCATGCATGCCTCTCTGTGTGTGTGTGTATGTGTGTGTGTGTTTGTGCACGCATGTGTGTATGTGTGTTCTGATACTTACCACTCTGTTGTCATAAGAAGGATTCAAAGGAGAAGACACTTGAAAGGATAGCACCAATAATATGGCCATTGTCGTCAAGGTAACCACTGCCATGCAACTAACGATGCTGATGAGGATGAATTTCCTTAAACTTCTGAGAGATGAGAGGCATCGGGCAGAGGAAGGTGGTGGCACAGGCCTCAACAGGGGGTACTCCATTGCGTACCTCTCCGAAGCCAGAAACACTGACCTTATGTTCTGGGGTAGCCCCAGGTGGGAGACAGAGAACACAGCATTAGAAGGATGGGAGTCTTTGGAGCATTTCAGATGATTCTGAAGAAGAACAAGAAACATTAA
>NC_069006.1:11717589-11719170 GCF_001194135.2 Octopus bimaculoides | reverse complement strand
ATATATATATATGGGAGAATTTACGAAAAAAACAACAACAGACAAAGACAGGTGGTGTAAACAACAAATGGATGTATTAGTTTAACGCACGGGAAGTGAGAAAGTCTTTGACGTTTTGAGCCTACGCTCTTCTGCAGAAAGAAATAAGGAGAGAAACAAGGAGAGAAACAAGGAGAGAATATATATATATATATATATATGTTGTGCATATGCGAATATGGATGGCTACATGAGTGTGTGTGGTGTGTGCACGCGTGTGTATATACATGCACACACATGCATCAGATTGTACATATGTGGTGGTGGTGGTGGTATTACATTACACAGTATGTGAGGGGATGGAGGGAGATTTTACAACATCTGGAAATTAAAGTATAGAATTATAGTTGTGATGAATGGTTGCATGGGTGGATGGATGGACACAGACAGATACACAGATAGATAGATAGATACATAAACCGACAGATGAATGGATTTATAAATAGTTCACATTCTACCGAGGTTGATTTTGCCTTTCATCCTTTTGGGGTTGATAAATTTAAGTACCAGTTGCATACTGGAGTGGATCTATTTGACTGGCTCCCCCTCCCCTAAAATTTCAGGCCTTGTGCCTAGAGTAGAAAAGATAAATAGATAGATTTATACTTTCATACAGATATCTGTGTTTTATAAAATGTTTTATAGTTATATAAAAATATATATTTACATATATTTAATATGTATTTAATACAGCAATAGGCACAGACGTGACTGTGTGGTAAGAAGTTTGTTTCCCACCTGACCACATGGTTCTGAGTTCAGTCCCACAGCATAGCATCTTGGGCAAGTCTTTTCTGCTATAGCCCCAGACTTACCAAACCCTTGTGAGTGGATTTGGTAGACGGAAACTGAAAGAATCTTTTTGTGTGTGTGTGTATATATATATATATACAGGGTGTCCACAAAGTCTGGGTACATGGAGTAAATAAAATCATAGCATAAACAATTAAATATAAGAAATGATAATTTCTTAAAGTATGTGTTAATCCCCATGTACCCAGATTTTGTGGACACCCTGTATAGACTTATAGACATATGTGTATATACATAAATATAAATAAAATTATTAACCATCGTGCCAACACCCACCTTGAGCACCTCTTTGAGCTCCATGTGTCTAACACATGTGGGCACGTCTACAAAGTCAGAAAACAGAACAGCTTCCATGACTTTCTGAAACATTTTTTCACACCCAGAGTTGCTGAAGCATGGAACAAACTACCTGCATCAGTTGTTCATTGCCAAGACATTGCATCCTTTAAAACCTCCATGCTTCCTAGAATTCACCAACACTACACCTGATATCCCCCCCACCTCCATACGCATGCACACATATATATATCATGACTCAGACACTGTTCACTTTCCTGACTTTTGTACATAATTCTATGCATTGTATGTACACCTTTGATGAGTTGTGGTGCACCTGAACCCTATACACAATAATTTCATTATTATTATTATTATTATTATTATTATTATTATTATTATTATTATTATTATTATTATTATTATTATTATTATTATTATTATTATTATTAT
>NC_069006.1:11716482-11717523 GCF_001194135.2 Octopus bimaculoides | reverse complement strand
AGCGGTATTTCGTCTGTCTTTATGTTCTGAGTTCAAATTCTTCTGAGGTCAACTTTACCTTTCATCCGTTTGGGGTTGATAAATTAAGTACCAGTTGCATACTGGGGTTGATCTAATTGACTGGCCCCCTCCCCCTAAAATTTTGGGTCTTGTGCCTAGAGTAGAAAAGATTATTATATATATCTATCATCATCATCATCATCATCGTTTAACGTCCGCTTTCCATGCTAGCATGGGTTGGACGATTTGACTGAGGACTGGTGAAACCGGATGGCAACACCAGGCTCCAGTCTGATTTGGCAGAGTTTCTACAGCTGGATGCCCTTCCTAACGCACATATATATACGCACACACACACACACACGTATACATGTACACATGTATATATTTTTGTGTCCGTCTTTGGGTTTGGGTTTGCCCACCACTACTACTGGACAATCGGTGTTGGTTTGTTTATATCTCCATAACCTAGCAGTTCAGCAAAAGAGACTGATAGAAAAATATCAGACTTTAAAAATAAATACTGGGGTTGATCTGTTTGACTAAAACTTTCAAGGCAGTGCCCCAGCATGGCCACAGTCTAATGACTGGAAGAAGCAAAAGAAAAAAGAAAAAAGACATGGATGACCTTTTGTGTATTTCATGAAATTTTTAAAAATATATTTTTAGCCATTTTATGACATTTTCATGAATTTTCACATATTTTCTTTTATCTTTTTTTGATATATTTTTTCTGTGATTCTTTCATTTATTTCAGTCATTTGACTGCGACCATGCTGGAGCACCACCTTTAGTCGAAGAAATCGACCCCAGAACTTATCCTTTGTGAGCCTAGTACTTATTCTATCGGTTTCCTTTGCCGAACCGCTAAGTTACGGGGACATAAACACACCAACATTGGTTGTCAAGCAATGGTGGGGGGACAAACACCAACACACAAACAAATATATATATATATATATACACGACAGGCTTCTTTCGGTTTCCATGTACCAAATCCACTCACAAGGCTTTGGTCGGCCCGAGGCTATAGTAGAAGAC
>NC_069006.1:11710551-11715315 GCF_001194135.2 Octopus bimaculoides | reverse complement strand
TATATACCATCATCATCATCATTGTTGTTTAACATCTGTTTTCCCTGGTGGTATGGGTTGCTTGGTCCAATAGGAACCAACAAGCCAGGGTTTGCTTTGGCATGATGTGTGTGTACATGTGTGTACGCATACACACACAAACTCATTATTATCTTCATCTCATCAATCACCATCTTTCACCATTCATCTTCCCTACCAGTATGAGTTGGATAGAACAAAGGGTCTGACAGGGCCAAGAACTGCCTCATGCTCCAATGTCTCCTGTGGCATAGTTTCTATGGCTAGGATGCCCTTCTAATGCTAACTGCTTTGGGGGGTGAACTGGGTACTTGTTACATGGCACCAGCACGAGTGAGGTCACCATATAACTTGCAAGACTAAGATCCCCTTCAGCTGAGTGGGACCTGTAGTCCCACTTAATGCTAAGTGATGAAGGATTAAAGAATGAAGGAAGAGGCCAGATTAGGTTTCATGCTGTAGAGGAGATACATGGCTGCTTACATTATACAAAAGAAGGTAGGAGTAATGAAGGTGGAGCTGCAAAAAGAGATAAAGAGGGTGGTGAGAAGATGCCAGGGTGGGCCCTCAAGGTACAAGGATGTGAATGGAGGTGAGTGGGGACAGAAGAACAGAAAGGGTGGTTGGGTAGATGTTGCAAGAATGTATGGAGAGAGTGAGGGATGATTAGAGATGAGATAAGAGTAGAGCAGAATATAAATATGTTAATTATGAATTGGAAGAAAGATAGGTGAGATTAAGTGATGACTAGAGAATGGATAGATTTGAGGGAGTAGATGTAGTGAATGGTGGACATGAGTGGAGGGGTAATTGAGGACAGATATAGACTACAAAGAAGATAGGGGAGAGTAGGTGATGACTTGCAGTCCAGAAAGGGATAAGGAGTGGCAGAATGGTAATAATAATGCAGTAGTCATGGGAAGGATGAGAGGAAGAGAAATTACGTTTTGGTGGATAGGTTGCAAAAGTGTTGAGGACAGAGGGTGATGTGGTGCAAGAGGAGAAGGAGAGACAGTTTGAAAGCAGAGAAGAATGATCAATATAAGATGTGAGTGGAGAGGAAAAATATTAAGCATGAAAGATGTATATTAAGTGAAATGGTTCTAAGTAGTGAGATAGATAACTAGTATCACAGAATAAGATGATAATGAAATATATAGTTCTGCTCTCATTTAATTACTGCAGCAAACTAATGCAAATGATTGAGGGATCAATGATAAGGAGATGAAAGGCAGTTGAAAAGGCTTGACAAATCTTAATTTCTCTGGGATAAGGGCTTCTTGAGCACCACATATTGCCAGTCATTTCAGTTTTTTCTAATCATTTTCTCTGTGGGGTTCAAAGCCCTGAGATTAGCTTTCACTACTTTGTTCCATGTCATCCTGGGCCGCTCTCTTCTGCAAGCTCAATCCACTTTAAATGATTACTACTTCTTTATATGGCTATCCTCATCCATACACATCACATGTCCATAACCGTACAGTCTTCTCTATTGTCAACCACATCTGATTCCTTTTATACACAATTTTTTGTACTTTTTCATTAATGCACACTAACATTGCATATGCAACAGAACATGACAGCTTTATTTCTTTCTAATCTTTCCAAGTCCTCTGCATTTAGGGCCCACATCTCACTACCAAGTAGCATTACTGTTTGTACACAAACAATCTACTTTTCAATCTGAGAGAGAGAGAGAGAGAGAGAGAGAGGGAGAGAGAGAGAGAGAGAGAGAGACCTTCTATTACCAACAGAGGTAACAGCTCTCTGAACTTTTTCCAACTTGTTCTTATTCCAGTAATTATACTTTCAGAACAACTCTTCCACTACTAATTAGGTCATCCAGGTAATTGAAGCTATCTCCTATCCTGAAGGATCTCCTGGGGTATTTGAAAAAGCCTATTTCCAATGCACTCAGAGTGTTTATTGTTCCTGTACATCTTCCACATAGAAACACTACTTTCTCAGTTAACCTTCCTCTGATTCCACTGCATCTCTTGAGTGCCCTTAGTTTGCATTGGGTACGCTATACAGAACTTCTACTTACTCCTTCTCTACATATCAAGTAGGGTCATTTCTTTGATGAAAGCAGAGTCCTGCCTGTTTTCCTGTTCACTAAAACTTTGGTCATTTCAAAATTAACTTTGAACTCATCTGATTTTAGGCTTTGCTTCCACATCTGGAATTTCTATTCTAATTCTCCTACATGTTCAGTTATAAGATCAAGATTAAAAGCTTAAAGCAGTTCCCACATGCAACTGGTCTTAAACTCCTCTGTAATTGCCAGGAGGGCTATAATGAATAGTAGGGGACTGAGAACAGAGTTGTAATAAAATCCTATCTGCATGCTAAAATTATTTCTGTACTCATTAACTCAATTCTGCAGATTGCTTGTATGGGTTTCACTAGCTATTTGTCTCAGCCAAGCCTCCTCAGAGACTAGCAGATCATAGTGCAAAAGATTCTGTCAAAAGTTATCCCCAGGTTGATAAATGCTAAGTACAGTGGCTTAGTTTTAGCCAAATGCTTCTCTGGCCATTGCTTCATCAGGAAGGGAGCACCCATATTACTTTTCCTTTGCACAAAATGAAATGGCATCTCATCTACTCTTGTTCTCTCTCTCTCTCTCTCTCTCTAATTAATTGAGCTATAACTATTTCCAAACTTTCATCATCTGCTCCAGCAATCTGATGCCTCTGTAATTTCCTCTCTATCAAGCATATCCTTTACCCTTGTAACAGTTCACCATAATTCTGCTATAACTCTTTCCTGTACAAACTAATTAACTACAAGGGTCATTAGGCTGTATTTTACTCTACTGGGTATTTTAAGTATCTCAGCAGTGATTCCTGATGGACCAGGGGCTTCCCTTGGCATCATATCCTTAACTGCTTTATCTATCACACTGCAATTCACTACAACGACTGGACTCTCTGCCAGGTTCATATTTGGAAGACTCTCTATTTCTTACACATTCTCATTACTTAGTTCCCTTCCACAATAACACTTTCATGCCTCTTTCTTTTCAGAATCACTCAGTTTCTGCTGTTTCCCTTACTAAATAAACCTATCACCTAGCTTCTCTTCCAGCTCCCTGGTATACTTCTCTACTATTTTTCTTTCAATCTTTCCAGGCCTTGCCACTTTGCTTTTATGGTTCTGTCTACTTCATTGTCCCACCATGGTAATCTAGCTGGAACTTTGAACAATCTACAGATCTGGTTTCTGGTGCTCAGTAGGATGTTCTCTAAGAACTCCCATTTATCCTCAGTAATATACATCTCTATCTCCTCCTGTTTCAATTAGAACTTCTCTAAATTTTTGATTATCCAGGGGATTTTTTTAAGCTTCCATGTCTTTTTTTTTCCCAGACAGATTTGTGTCTCTGAGTCCTTTTAACTCTAACCTATGTTGAGTTGTACATCCTTCACCAGGAATGGATTTTGCATTTACAACTATCTGTCTATCCTGTCTTCTGGTGGGAATATAGCATTTAATCTAGCAATTAATAATTCTTCCTACAATGGGCACAAGGCCTGAAATTTTGGGGGCAGGGTGCCAGCTGATTACATTGATTCCAGTACTCAACTGGTACTTGTTTTACCAACCCTGAAAAGATGAAAGGCAAAGTGGACCTCTATGGAATTTCAACAAAGAACATAAAAAAGAGTTGGAAGAAATACAGAAAGTCATTCTTTCCAGCACTCTAATGATTCTGCCAGCTCACTGCCCTTCTACAGATTAATAATGGAGAAAGTATATATTTATATATACTCGTGTTTTACACAAACAAACTTATATATAGTGGAGGCGCAAACGCCCAGTGGTTAGGGCAGCGGACTCGCGGTCATAGGATCGCGGTTTCGATTCCCAGACCGGGCGTTGTGAGTGTTTATTGACTGAAAACACCTAAAGCTCCACAAGGCTCCAACAGGGGATGGTGGCGAACCCTGCTGTACTCTTTCACCACAACTTTCTCTCACTCTTACTTCCTGTTTCTGTTGTGCCTGTAATTCAAAGGGTCACACTGTGTCACGCTGTGTCACACTGAATATCCCCGAGAACTATGTTAAGGGTACATGTATCTGTGGAGTGCTCAGCCACTTACACGTTAATTTCACGAGCAGGCTGTTCCGTTGATCGGATCAACTGGAACCCTCGACGTCGTAAGCGACGGAGTGCCAACACAGAATATATATATAATTAAGATTCAGTTGAATTAGGTACTTAAGATAAGGCACCAAGTCAGTCCGGTATTGTTTGCACAGCTTGAAGTTAGGTGAATAAAGAGCACAAATGAGTAACAAAGATGTCCAGGCATCAATGCATTACGGCTGTTTCAAGTGGCTGCATTTAATCAATCAATGTAAAGATTACATCAATTTGAAATAATCGGCTCTCCTCGGATGCGTATGAACACATAGATTTCCAACATACAGGATACTCCTGCTACAGTAATAGCAAAAAGAAGCAATCTAATTATCTTAGTCTCAAGTACTGATGAAAAATTTGCTAAAAAATTATAATGGAGTATTTTGTATGTTGGAAATCTCTATGGTCGTCTGCATCGGATGTCATGTTTTCATTGGTCACTTAAATGGAGTCGCTTGAAATGGCCATAATGCACTGATAGCTGGACATCCTTGTTACTTATTTGCTTTGTGTGTGTGTGTGTGTGTGTGTGTGAGTGTGTGTGTGAGAGTGTGTGTGTGAGAGTGTGTGTGTGTGTGTGTGTGTGTGTGTGTG
>NC_069006.1:11699413-11709670 GCF_001194135.2 Octopus bimaculoides | reverse complement strand
TGGCCTTCGTGCGGGTGACACGTAAAAGCACTCACTACACTCTCTGAGTGGTTGGCGTTAGGAAGGGCATCCAGCTGTAGAAACTCTGCCAAATCAGATTGGAGCCTGGCGTAGCCATCTGGTTTCACCAGTCCTCAGTCAAATCGTCCAACCCATGCTAGCATGGAAAGCGGACGTTAAACGACGATGACAACGACACACACACACACACAACAGATTCTTTCAGTTTCCATCTACCAAATCCACCCACAAGGCCTTGATCAGCTCTGGGCTATTGTAGAAGGCACAGGCACATGCTCAAGGTACCACACAGTGGGACTGAACCTGGATCACACACACACACACATTTACAAATTTACTTGCCATCATGTGAAGAAAACAATATTAAGTGTGTTAACAGTTGAAAATGAAAGAAGAAGAAGAAGAAACCAAGTTTTATGACTTACATATGACAGGGTATTTTTCAGTAATGATCTCCACATGTCACTATCCTTTCTAAACTGACCACCACCACTGGACACTGGTCACTGTAGATGAGGAAATACTGGAATGACAGCTGAGACCAATGAGTGCCAATGTCACCTGAACTGACCAGTCTTTTGTGAGAAACACCAGTACAGCAGCAAGGAACAGCCCTGAGTGTTCTGTGGTTTGTGTGTGTGTGGCTGTATGTAAGAGTATATGGAGAAGGCAAACTGTGTGTGTGTGTGTGTGTGTGTGTGTGTGACTGTGTTTGTGTCTATTTGTGTCTGTGTATGTGTATGTGACTGTGTGTGTGCCTGGCTTTATGTGTGTGTCTGTACAGGTGAATATGACTTTGTGTGTGTGTGTGTGTGTGTGTGGGGCCATGTATATGTGTGTATATGTATGTGTGGGGGGGGAGGTACCTGGCAATGTGTGATTACTTGTGATTGTATGTGCGTCTGTCTATGTGTGAGTACTTGTGTGTATATGTGTGTGTGTCTGCCTTTATAAGTATACCTGTATGCATATGTTAACTTGTTTGTGTATGGAAGTAGTATATGCATGTGTGGTTGTGTACGAGTGCATGTATGCCTCTGTGTGTGTGTGTATGTGTGTGTGCATGCGTGACTGTGTTTGTGTCTGTATGTGGCTGTGTATGTGATTGTGTGTGTGTGTACAGGTGAATATGACTGTGTTTGTGTGTGTGTGTGTATGGCCATGTATATGTGTGGCTGTGTGTATGTGTATGTGATGGGGTAGGTACATGGCAATGTGTGATTACATGCGATTGCGTGTGTGTGTCTGTCTGTCTATGTGTGAGTACTTGTGTGTATGTGTGCCTTTATATACCTGTATGTGTATGGAAGTGGTATATCTGTGTGTGTGTGATTATATATGAGTGTGTGTATATGTATGTCTATGTGTGATTGTGTGTGGTGAAGGAAATTTCACTCTCTTCTCTCTCTCTGTCAAGCTAAGTATGAGTACTTGTGTGTGTGTGTGAGTATGTAGATAGAGGGGATAATAGTGATGGTGGAGGTCGTGATGGCAGTAAACGTGTTAGTAATGGTAAAGTGGTGATGGTGGTGGTGGTTTATAAGCACCAAGCAAATCCATGGCTGACCAAGTGGGGGTGGGGAGATGTGATGTCAGGTGACAGGAATAAGAACAGACACCTCCAATGACCTGACATGTTTACCACTGAATAAATTCTTCTACACACACACATACATACTCATACATACATACACACAGACATTCCCCCTCCCCATGCTCTATATCTTAATCGTGATGTAGGCTCTGAAAGCTGAAATGTAAACATCCTTTGCATGTGTGTTTGTGTGTGTGAGAGAGACATACAGACAGACAGAGACATACAGACAGCCATATTTGTGCCTGTGTGCATGAATGTGTAATTTTTATATACTCTTTGTTTCAGGCGTTGGGCTGAGGCCAAGCTGGGATACCAACCAGAACAGGCTTTTGTTGAACAGCTCACCTTTAGTACCTGCTTTTTTTTTTTTTTGTATGGTACTTATTCCATCAGTTTTGTTTGCTGGACACATATATAAACAAACCAACACTGGTTGTCAAGTGGTGGTGGTGGGGGGACATTCACTAAACACACATACATTTATATATTCTTTTATTTACAGTTCTATATTTGAGAAATGAGGAATTATGTGCATTATTTACATTTGACAGATATTTGTCCTCATCTTGTTTGTTGTTAACACAACATTTCAGCTGATATACCCTCCAGCCATCATCAGGTGTCTTGGGGAAATTTTGAACCTGAGTTTTTGTTCCTAAGGTATTTTTCGATGTTATTATTATTATTATTCAAGTCACTGCTTGGAATCAAACTCAGAATCTTGGGGTTGCGCTCTTAACCACTACGCCATATCCCTGCAGGCAATTATGGAGTAAATTTTAGAGCTTAGAAATCTAATACTTTCCTATCCCTGCTGGAGCACCACCTTTAGTCGAACAAATCGACCCCAGGATTTATTATCTGTAAGCCCAGTACTTATTCTATCGGTCTGTTTTGCCAAACTGCTAAATTCTAGGGACGTAAACACACCAACATCGGTTGTCAAGCGATGGTGGGGAGACAAACATAGACACAAATACATGCATGCATACACACATATATATATAGTGATAGATATATATATATATGATGAGCTTTCAGTTTTCATCTACCAAATCCACCCGCAAGGTTTTGATCGGCCCGAGGCTGTAATAGATGACATTTACCCAAGGTGCCACACAGTGGAACTGAAACCAGGACCATATAGTTGGGAAGCAAGCTTGAAAATCTTCCACACAGTTTCTGTTAACCAAAGGCATCGTTCAGCACAGGACTACTGAAGAAAAAGAAATGTCCAAGGTGCAGTGAAGTGAGACTGAACCCAAAATCACAATTGAAAAACAAGCTTCTTAACCACACAGCCATGCCTGCACATGTACGTGTGTATATATAAAAACATGCATATGTACGTCTATGAATTGTGTTTGTTTGTGTGTGTGTATGAGACTATGTGCATAAAGAAAATGATATATAAATCTACTAAACCAGGGTTAATCTGATGTCAAGCAACAACGCACCTGATAACAACTAACCATTGCATGTCAGGGTGTGCAGGGTGGTCCCTTATTCAGATGGAGGCCTCTTTTTTGTAATCTATTTTAGTAAGGATTGGAGGGGTGGGGCAGCCCACAGCATAAAAGATATTGCATTGTCCACTGAAGAAGAAGAAGAAACAGGATGAGCAGCTGCTGTTTTAAATAAGGGTGTCACTCCATTAGTTATGATGACGAATGTTCCAGTTGATCCAATCAATGGAACAGCCTGCTCGTGAAATTAATGTGAAAGTGGCTGAGTACTCCACAGACACAGATAACCTTAATTTAGTTCTCAGGGTGATTCAGCATGACACGGTGGATGTGACAATTCTGACCTTTTGAAATACAGGTACTACTCAGTTTTGCCAGCTGAGTGGACTGGGGCAACATGAAATAAAGTGTCTTGCTCAAGGACACAATGTGCTGCCAGGTATTGAACTCACGACCTTACACTTGTGAGCTGAATACCCTGCTAAGCCATGTGCCTTCACAACAATGGCAACAACATTATACATTTCCTGGGCCTAGACAATAACAGCAAAAACACACACACACAAGCATAGGCGTGGCTGTGTGGTAAGTAGCTTGCTTCCCAACCACATGATTCCAGGTTCAGTCCCATTGCACGGCACCCTGGGCAAGTGTCTTCTACTAGAGCTTCGGACCGACCAAAGCCTTGTGAGTGGATTTGGCAGACGGAAACTGAAAGAAGCACATCATATATATATATATGTGTGTGTGTGTGTGTGTGTGTGTGTGTGTTTCTGTGTGTGTCTGTCTGTCTGTCCTCCACCATCACTTGACAACCAATGTTAGTGTGTTTACATCCCCGTAACTTAGCGGTTCGGCAAAAAGTGACCGATAAAATAAGTACTAGGCTTACAAAGAATAAGTCCTGGGGTCAATTTGTTCGACTAGAGGTGATGCTCCAGCATGGCTGCAGTCAAATGACTGAAACAAGAAAAACAAAAAAATGATTTTGCTTAGACATAACGATACTAATAATCAGCTATTAAAACTCAATAAACTTATGTTTTAGGACATAATATTAATTAATGAACAACAAGAGAACAGGAATTATGTAATCACCTTCATTAGCTGACAGCTGTTTCAGCTATAAGAAGCAGTATACTCATAGATGAGTACCTGTGCAACATCCTATAGCTTCCTCAGAGCTATTAAAATGAAGTGTATCTTTATTTCATTTAAGTATAAATAAATACAATTTTATTCAATAAGCAAAGAATTTAACAATTTTATTTTTGTAGATTTTTTTCCCCCCAATTTTTGAAATTAATTTTAATTTTTCCAATTACAATTATCACAGAATTTACTTCATGCAATCTTACAAAGAATCATAATATGTGATTCTACATTTCAAATGATATCACAGTTGAGGAATCCTACAAACCAATGATTGAGTCTCTACGTTGTCAAATGATCTGCCAGAAATAACAACAAATTCCTTCCTCACCTCACACAGTCGAAGAAAAGGAAGGGACATATTGGATAATGCCGTATTGAAAACATTGTTTCACTTTCTTCTTCTTATTCTTGAAGTGGAGGCAGTGAGCTGGCAGAATCGCTAGCACGCCGGGCGAAATGCTTAGCGGTATTTCGTCTGTCGCTACGTTCTGAGTTCAAATTCCGCCGAGGTTGACTTTGCCTTTCATCCTTTCGGGGTTGATAAATTAAGTACTAGTTGAGTACTGGGGTCGATGTAATCAATTTACCTGCCTCCTCTGAAGTTGCTGGCCTTGTGCCAAAATTTAAAACCATTATTATTCTTGAGGGTGATGGATTGACAGAATTGTTAGAGCATTCGACAAAAGGATTAATAGTATTTCTCCTATCTCTTTATGTTTTCAATTCAAATCCTGCTGAGGTCAACTCTGCCTTCCATCCTTTTGGTAGCAATGAAATAAAAGTACCAGTCACATAGTGACTGTTTTCCTGGCAGCAACTCTGAGGATATCAAAAAGTCGTGTGTCTTGATGATAATTTTGTGGTGGTGGGGGGGGCAGTAAACAACTCCAAGTAGAAGTGTTGAAATGGTCATGTGTATATTGCAGAAGAATACTTCCTGTTGAGATTGGTTCAAATCATCACAAAGAATTGCCGATAGGTTTGAACGACCGTAGACCATCACACCCCCACCACGACGATTAATGCAGTCTTTGCGGAACAGATTGTAGCCAGCTATGCTGAAAACCCCATCACAGAGTGCAGAATGTGCCCATGTTTCCATGACTGTGATGAGAAGCTTGCTTCCCAACCATGTGGTCTTGAGTTCAGTACCACTGCATGCCACCTTTGGCAAGTGTCTTCTACTATAGCCCCAAGTCACCCGAAACCTTGCCAATGGATTTGGATGATGAAAACTGAAAGAAATCCATCATTCATACATATATATATATGTATCATCATTTAACGTCTATTGTTCATGCTGGCATGGGTTGGACAGTTTAACCAGAGTTGGCGAGCTGGGGAGCTGCACCAGACCCCAGTCTGATTTGGCATAATTTCCATGGCCGGATGCCCCTCCTAATGTCAACCACTTTATAGAATGTGCTAGGTGCTTTTACGTGGCACCGTCATATACATATACATATATATATATAAAAACACATACACACATACATATATATATATATAGATAGATAGATAAATAGATATACACATATATACATAAATATATGTATATATATATATTTATATATATATATATATATATATATATATATATATATATATATATATATATATATATATATATATATATATATATACATATATATATATAAACACATATGTACATAAATATACATATATATATATAAATCTACATATAAACATAAATATACATATAAATTTACATATATACATAAATATACATATATATATATATATATATACATAAATGTGTGTGTGTGTGTACCCTTGTTTAGACATCACACAATGCTTGTAAATGAGCACCACCATCGTCCAAACAGCGCTATTCATTTCCAGTCTTCCATCGAAAACATGACTGGCCATGGGGAAATATTTCTTTGCTCTGAAACCGGAAGGACATCCAGCTGTAGAAAATCTGCCTCAACAAATTCGGTCTGACCCATGCAAGCTTGGAAAAAGTGGATGTTAAATGATAATGATTGCTTGTTTTTTCATTAATTAAAATATGAAACTGGGAGTAATAAGGAGTATTGCCCATACTGGAGTACCAGAAACTGGTTCAACTCCACTTACAAACTAGTAACAGAGTAACTCCCTATTTTCCTTAAATGGTTTTCTTCTGAAGGAAAATCTGTGTCCATGGCTTCTGTTGGTCTTCCGGAAATGGTGAGACGGAGATGAGGAAATGATTCTCGTGGACAAGTGGGGGTAATGGTAGTACTGTTGTTGTTGCTAATGGTGGTGGTGGTAGTGGTGATTTTTGTTGTTGTTGGTGGTGGTGGTGATAATGGTGCTATTGTTGTTGGCACTGTTGGCAGTGGAGGTGATGGTAATGTTGTTAGTGGTTGAGTTTTGATGGTAATATTATTGTTGTTGTTGTTGTTGTTGTTGGCTGTAGTGGTGGTGTTATTGTACTTGTTTGGTGGTGGCAGCCATTGTGAAAGGCAACGAGAGCTCATTAGGTTTGATATTTGTCTTAAGATAATCAATTAAGGTTAACGAATCTTGCTTCATTAAAATTATCTTCAAAATAGAGAGGGAAAAAACAATTAAATATAAAATCAAATTTTAAAAAATATACAAAAGACAAAAAGAAAAAGATGTTTCTCGTCTCAAAACACTTTTACTATATTGGTCACTTGAGGATGGTTGCATGATGGTCAGGTAATGGTTATTGGATGAACTGATGGTCAGCTACTGGTTACCAGATACTTGCATGATAGTCAGGTGATGGTCAAGCAATAGCCACTGAATGGTGAGGTGATGGTATAGTGATGGGCTTATGGTCAGGTGACGACCAGCTTAAAGTTACTGGATGGTGAAGTGATGGTCACTAGAATTTCATATGGTTATACAACGGTTACATGATGGTCAGCCAATGGCCACTCAGTGATGAAGTGATGGTCACATTATGGTTTACACAATGATGAAGTGATGGCTTCCTAATGGCAAAGTGATGGTCACATGATGGTCAGCCAACAGTTACTCAGTGATGAAGTGATGATCACCTCGTGGTCAATTTATAATCACATGATTAAATGATGGTCTCCAGAATTTCACATGATTGTTACCTTATGGTCATCTTATGGTCACACAATGGTAAAGTGATAGAGTCCTGAAGGCAAAGTGATGGTCACAAGATGGTCAGCCTATAGAAAAATGATGGCCACCTGATGGCAAAGTGATGGTCACAAGATGATCAGATGATGGTAAAGTGATGGTCACTCAATAGTTAGGTGATGAGTTACCTTACACTCAGCTAATGGTCACATGATGGTAAAGTGATGGTCAACTGACAGTTACCAAATAGTCACATGATAGTGAAGTGATGGTCAGGTGATGACATGAGTAAGGTCAAATGATGACGAGGCCTCAAGATAGGTTATGGTTAAGTGATGGTCATGTGACAGGGATAGAGAAACTAAGCTGTAGGGGAGTGTTATATTCTGCTATCATGACACTCTGGACATCATCAACAACTCTCTTCAGACTTTTCCACCAATCTTCAGTAGAAAGTTTCCCCATTTTTCTACAACAAAAAACCAAGAATTCATATACTTAAATATATATTTTACACATGGATATTTATATGTATATATACACTTACATACAAACACCGAGACATACACACACTGCATACAAACAAACACATGTGTTTCATATATATAAATATATACTCTTTTACTTGTTTCAGTCATTTGACTGTGGCCATGCTGGAGCACTGCCTTTATAGTCAAGTAAATCAACCCCAGAGCTTATTCTTTGTAAGCCTAGTACCTATTCTACCGTTCTCTTTTGTCAAACAACTAAGTTACGGGGACGTAAACACATGAGCATTGGTCTTCAAGCGATGTTGGGGGGACAAACATGTACACACATATACATATATATATATATACATATATATATACATATACGACAGGTTTCTTCCAGTTTCCATCTACCAAAGGCTTTGGTCGGCCCGAGGCTATTGTAGAAAACACTTGCCCAAGGTGCCACGCAGTGGAACTGAACCTGGGACCATGTGGTTGGTAAGCAAGCTATTTACCACTCCTGCGCCTATACATATGATAATGATGATAAATGAATGTGAACAGAGATATTGTTCAGATTATGTTGTGAATGCTACCTTAGAAAGGCTATTTATTTGCTCACTACTGTATCATTTTATATAATCACATAACCAGACCATTTCATCAGATATCTTTGTACACACACACAGATATATTCATGCATGTGTGTGTGTGTGTTTGTGTATATGGTTGTGAGGAAACTATGAAATGGTGTACTGGCACTAAAGTCTGGATGCACAGTTCATTACAAGAGAAATAGCTATAAGCTAATGAAGGCAATTACTCGACTCCTGTTTGTTTGTCATTTACTTATTGATTAATATTATGCTCCGTACTGCCCTTCTAGTTCAGTTAAGGGCCTAGAATGGGGAATATCAGACAATTCACACCTCTTTGCTATTAGCTAAAGCTTACTAATACTATGAAGCATATTGGTATATTGGTACCACTAGATATAGTGGTACCACTAGACTAATTAACTATACACACACACACATATACATACATACACACACATACTCACCTGTAGAGGAACTTCAACACCAAGTCAAGTTGTTCCAGATTTTTACTGTAAATGAGATCTTTCAGGTACTTTATCACAAACTGCTCATCATCAGGGCAGGGCACTGGAGTAAGTAAAACAAACATATTTATAATATATATATACACACGCACACACACACACATATATATATATATATATATATATATGTATATATATATATATATATATATAAATGTTGAACTGAGGTTCATTATCATCATCATTATCGTTTAATGTCTGCTTTCCACACTCGCATGGGTTGGATGGTTTTCACTGAGGAGTGGCAAGTCAGGAGGCTGCCTCTGGCAAGGTTTCTACAGCTGGATGTCCTCCCTAATGCCGACCACTTTTTACGTGCCACCAGCATAGGAGCCAGTCAGGCAGCACTGGCATCGACCATGCTTGAATGGCGCTTTTTGCATGCTACTGGCACAAGAGCCAGTCAAGCAGCACTGGCATCGACCATGTTCGTAAAAGAACCAGGATGCATTGGCCAGAATCATTTTAAAACAAGCTTCAGAAAACAACAGAACATTTACTGAAGGTAAGGGGAAGGGAGGATACAATAGTGAGAGGAAAGTCAAGATTACAGTAAAATTTGTGTTGACTGGGACTTTGAAATTTTGCCCAATGGCTTATTAAACATTCAACTGTGAGGTGAAACTTAAAGTCCCAATCAATACAAATGATATACATACATACACACACAAATATATGTATATATTCTTTTAGTCTTTTACTTGTTTCAGTCATTTGACTGTGGCCATGCTGGAGCACCACCTTTAGTTGAACAAATTGTCCCCAAGACTTATTTTCTGGAAGCCTAGTACTTATTTTATTGGTCTTTGCCGAACTGCTAAGATATGGGGATGTAAACACACCAACATCAGTTGTTAAGCAATGGTGGGAGGACAAACACAGAAACACAAATACATACATACATATACATATATATATATGTATATATAATTATAAATAAGGGCAAAAGAAAAAAATTCCTATGCTGTAAAAATAGACTTTCTATTGTCTAACCACATCATCATCATCATCATCGTTTAACGTCCGCTTTCCATGCTAGCATGGGTTGGACGATTTGACTGAAGACTGGTGAAACCAGATGGCTACACCAGGCTCCAATCTGATTTGGCAGAGTTTCTATGGCTGGATGCCCTTCCTAAACGCCAACCACTCAGAGAGTGTAGTGGGTGCTTTTACGTGTCACCCGCATGAAGGCCAGTCAGGTGGTACTGGCAACGGCCACGCTCAAAATGGTGTATTTTATGTGCCATCCACACAAGAGCCAGTCCAGGGGCACTGGCAACGATCTCGCTCGAAAATTCTTACACATGTCATGGGCACAGGTGCCATCCCAAT
>NC_069006.1:11698616-11699281 GCF_001194135.2 Octopus bimaculoides | reverse complement strand
CGATTTCACTTGCCTCAACAGGTCTTCGCAAGCGGAGTTTAGTGTCCAATGAAGGAAAGGTACGCATAAGTGGGCTGGCTACACCCCTGGCAGAGGCCTTGGATTTAGGTCTCACTTGGCTTGCCAGGTCTTCTCACGCACAGCATATTTCCAAAGATCTCGGTCAGAAGTCATCGCCTCGGTGAGGCCCAATATTCGAAGGTCTTGCCTCACCACCTCAGCTCACATACAATATTTTTCATTATAAATACAGAGCGTGTTGAAATGGGGAAAGCAAGCTAACAGAAATTTTTTTTAATTCCGTTATCCCCGAATCAAACCAATTTCTGGGTTAATCCAAAATTTCTGTTAGCTTGCTTTCCTCGTTTCAATACGCTGTGTATTTATTAGTGAAAAATATTGTATGTGATTAGACGATATAAAGTCTATTTTTTCAGCATATTGGCATAGAATTTTTTCTTCTTTTGCCCTTATTTATAATTGTTTATAATTTTCACCTAAAAAAACATTTTAATATGCTGGCAACTGATAAAATTTTTTTTGAAAAAAATTTTTAATTTTTTTCAATAAAATTTTATCCTTAAATATATATATATATATATATATTTACTTCTAATATAAGGATAAAATTTTATTCAAAAAATTAAAAAATTTTTTATCCTTAT
>NC_069006.1:11695082-11698369 GCF_001194135.2 Octopus bimaculoides | reverse complement strand
ATATTTATATACTTTTCTACTCTAGGCACAAGGCCTGAAACTTTGGGGAAGGGTGCCAGTCAATTAGATCGACCCAGAACGCAACTGGTACTTAATTTTATTGACCCCGAAAGGATGAAAGGCAAAGTCGACCTCGGCGGAATTTGAACTCAGAACGTAACAGCAGATGAAATACCACTAAGCATTTCGCCCGGCGTGCTAACGTTTCTGCCAGCTCGCCGCCTTATATATATTTATACACACACACACACACACATATAGTTTGTTTAAGATGGTCCCTTGGTCTTTTACTCAGGAGTTTCAACAGAAAGCTGTTACATCTTGAGATAAGTATGCATATATAATTATATGTACAAACACACATACACCTGTGGACATGTTTACAAAGTCAGAAAACAGCACAGCTTCCATGCCTTTAGGAAACACTTTTTCACGCTAAGAGTTGCTGAAGAATGGAACAATCTGCCAGCATCAGTTGTTAGTTGTCGGAGCACTGCATCCTTCAAAACTTCCATGCTTCCTGAGATTCGCCAACACTACACCTGATTTTCTCCCCTCCATACACACGCAAGCATGTATCTGACTCATACACTGTTCACTTTCCAGACATTTGTACATTACTGCAGATGCTTTATGTGCACTTTTGACAAGTTGTAGTGCACCTGAGCACTGTATACAATCATTTCATTATTAAATATATAGCACTCCATCAGTTACAATGACAAGGGTGCCAGTTGATCCAATCAATGGGAATTAACGTGCTCATGAAATTAATGTGCAAGTGGCTAAGAACTCCCTAGACATGCATTGACTTAACATAGTTCTCAGAGAGATTCAGTGTGACACAGAATGTGACAAGGCTGGCCCTTTTGAATTACTGGTACAACTCGCTTTTACCAGCTGAGTGTTGCAACGTGAAATAAAGTGCCTTGGTCAATGACACAATGCGCTGCTGGAAATCGAACTCACAACCTTGCAATCATGAGCTGAATACCCCAAACCAATAAGCCATGTACGTTCACACACACACACACACATATATACATACACACAATAGTAGAATAGTAAAATTCTGTCCCACACGCACCCTCAACTAAATAAAAGCCAACAAAACACTGACATTGTGGAGTGGTGGTGATAGTAGTGGACATGAAGGCCGTGAAGGTCATGGTGATGATGTCATAGGGGAGAGGAGGAAGTGGTAATGGTGGTGGTGATGGGAGGTTGTGGTGGAGGTGGTGGTTAGGGTAGTGGCTGTGATAGTGGTTCTGGCAATGCTAATGCTTCTTGGAGGTATTTTCTTTTGGAGGAGATCATTGTGGTGGTTGTGGTGTTGGCGTTGGTGATGGTGGTGGTGATGATGATCAACTTACCCCGCGATGGTTGCAACCACTCACTCAGTAAGCTGCGTACTTGTTCTATCGTCACAGCACCACACAGACTCGCAGCCTGGCACTGTTTCTCCCTCTCTTTTCCTTCTTTCAGTTCCTTCTCTGTCTTCGCCCCTTCCTCTTCCCTCACTTCCATCTTTGGCTGTAGGTGGAGATGGTCACCATACAGGAACAAGTTCTGGAATATAACAACAACAACAACAGTGTGTATAATAATGAAACAATTACAGCTGGTCGCATTGATATATGGATTTATATAGTGGAGGGGGGTTCAGTGGAGTGGGGGAATGGAATGGAGGAATGGGGTGGAGGAATGGAGTGGGGGTGGAGGAATGAGGTGGGGTGGAGGAATGGAGTGTGGGTGGAGGAAGAGTGAGAGAATGAAATGGGGGAGCCAAGAAATGAAATGGAGGAGTGGAGGAATGGAGTAGGGAAATGCCATGGGGGAATGAGTAGGGAGTGCAGTGGAGGAAAGAAAAGTGGAACGGAGTGAAGGAATGGAGGGTGGATGGAAGGATGGTATGGAAAAATGACATGGAGGAATGGAGTGAGGAAACGGAGTGGAAGAATGGAGTGACATTAAGGAGTAGAGTAACAGAATTGGCAGGGTGGAGGAATAGTGTAGGGAGAATGGAGTAGGGAATAAGTAGGGAGAGAATAAAGGGGGTAAAGGAATAAAGGGGAGAGGGAAGGAGTGAGGAAACAATAAATCTATTTGATTGATTCATTATAAAACTAAAATTTACTCACTTTTCTGATATTCGATAAATTATTCAAAGATTTTTGATTTTTCTTAGGTCGTCCCTGAGGAACTTTGAAATTAGGGCTCCTCTTGGCAGGGGACCTCTTTTTTGAAGGTGATCCCTTCTTGGATGGGGACCTCTTCTTAGTGGGTTTCATTGACTTTTTCGTGGGTGACATTAAAGCCAGAGGCTTCAAATGAACTTCACTGTAGCCCCCTTTGGACGGTGACAATAATAACGGTGGCTCCAGCTGGTCATCGCCTTCCATGTTGTTTTTCCTGTTCTGTCGGTCAGTTATGGCCATCTTCATTTCTTCTTGTATATCCTCTGGCAACGCATTAAAGCAACTCTCATCAAGCTGGAACCAATAACACAGAATTAATTGGTGGATTAACGGTTTGACAATGTAGTCACAATAGATTCTCTAGAAACAACAATTGATCTCTCCACTCAAATCACACTCTCACATTGAAGAAAAGAAGGATACAGATTATGTGGGGGTGGTCTTTGGGTGAATTGCATTAGTGAGATGGAAGAAAGACAGGATGGTTGTGGCTGAAATGCCTTTTGCATCAAGCTAATTCTGCTGGATTAAAGATGACCAGGGGTTAAATAATGATGGTGGTGGTGATGATGATGATGGTGATGATGATGATGATGAGGAGGAGGAGGAGGAGGAAAAGAAGATGGTGAAAAAGAGGAAGAAAAAGAAGAAGAATGATAATGGTGGCAGTGACGGTGATGATGACGACACTGACAAGGAGGTGAATGAATCTTTTCTACTCTAGGCACATGGTTTGAAATTTTTTGGGGGGAAGGGGGCCAGTCGATTACATTGAACCCCAGTACGCAACTGGTACTTAATTTATCGACCCCCAAAAGCATGAAAGGCAAAGTCAACCTCGGCGGAATTAAGGAGGCGAATGAATAAAGAAGGAAGTCAACCCCTAATATATGAACCAAGATCAGCTTGTAAAAGGTCCAACCACCACAAGGTATTTTTGCAAAGATATCTACCAACTCTCTCACTCCATCCACCATTGATACCAATACCAATATTGATTAAAAGCACATGCAAAAAAAAACCCTTTCCCCAACACCCCCACGCCCATCCACTTCCAAATAAATGTTCCCCTTATGTAGCAAATCATAT
>NC_069006.1:11689048-11694579 GCF_001194135.2 Octopus bimaculoides | reverse complement strand
TATATATATACAACTTTTGCCTTTTACTTTTTGCAGTCATTGAATTGCAGCCATGCTGGAGCACTGCCTTAAAGGGTTTAGCCATACTTATTTTTAAGTTTGGTACTTATTTTATCGGTCTCTTTTGTCAAACTGCTACATTACAGGGACATAAACAAACCAATACCAGTTGTGAAGCAGTGGAAGGTTACACACAAGCACAAACACACATAAATATATGACAGACTTCCACACAGTTTCTATTGATCAAAATTCACTCAGAAGGCATTGGTTGACCCAGGGTTATAGCAGAATACCCTTGCCCAAGGTGCCACACAGTAGGACTGAACCTCAAACCATATGGCTGCAAATCAAGATTCTTAACTACACAGCCATGCCTGCCCCTATGTGTGTGTATTGTAAATATACTCAGTGAGGGCACGTGACCTAGAGGTTAGAATGTTATGATCATAATCGCAAGATCATGGTTTCAATTCCATGACTGGGCAACATGTTGTGTTCTTGAGCAGAACACTTCATTTCACGTTGCTCTGCGATCACTGACATCTGACACATGGCACACCATGTACCTGTACAAGCAACGCTGATTTGATGGAGCGAGTGAACTACTGTACAACACAAACATTTGATCACTATAAACCAATGACATGTGCAGATTGTTGAGAAAAACATTGCAGAACCCTCATTTATCGTATATGACAGGAGAGTCCATAAAAGTACAGCACACAATGTAAATATGATATATAGCGACATAAATATTCCAAACGTTCACAATAATGATATTGTTAAAGGATATAAAAAAAAAGGAAAGAAAATATAGTTTTATTAACAGGTCATTATCTCAGATACTGAGACATTTAACCAAAGAAATAAGTTGTTGGTAGATACCTGGGAAGGTGATGGAAGGAAATCTTCTGGTTCACCTGTCACAGCTGGTTTCATCTGGTTCATTCTGGTGGGACTCAACTGGCTGGGCAACCTGGGCAAGGGAGGTAACTGGCTGCTGTGATATTGCCTAAAAGAAAAATAGAAAATATCAGATGTGTGTGTGTGTGACCACCACCACCACCACCACCACCACCAACAACAACAACAACAACACTTCTACTGCTGCCACTGCTACTATTATCATTACTGCTGGTGTTGCTAGGCTGCTGCTGCAGCTACTGCCACTACTACTACTACTACTACAACTACTGCTACTAGCACTACTACGACTACTAACCTCAGCAATTCTTCTTTGAAGTTAAGAGTTCCAAACTGTTTGACAGGAACTGGTCTCATGATTGTGAAGTCATTGTCATCAACTTCGGATGGCGTCTCATTTCCATTCTGCGTCTGCTGCTGCTCTTTCTGATCTGGGGTTGGCATCGCTTTGGTGAACTGGAGAATACTTGAGGTCTTTGTAGAGTCACCAGTGTGGTGTCTAGCTGGTGCCATGTCTTCAAGACGTTGGATGGTAATGCCAACCTAGGTGACAAGTATACTGGAAGTTGAAAAAAAACCAACAACAAAACAAAGCAAAAAAATTATTTCACAACTTAGAAATAACAAATATATCATCACCATCACCACCACCATCAACAACATCATCACAGTCGTCACCATCATTTTCCTATCATCATTACCAGCCCACCATCATCATCATCATCGTCATCATCATCATCACCGCCATGTCAACACCACCATCATCATCATCATTTTTACAATCGTTTTTCCATGCTGGCAAGGGTTGGATGAGTCTTCACTGTCCAAGTCACCTCCCATTGACAGCTTACTGCAACTCCCAAAGACTAGGTGCTCAAGCATGGACTTGGTCTCTATGGCTGGATATGTTCTTTCCTAATACCAACCACTTTACACTGTGTACGAGGGGCATGCATTTTCTTGTGGCACCAACACAAGAGGGGATGAACAGTCCTCAGTGAAACAAAATTTAATGGACCTCATAACCCTACACTTTCTCTGCTCATTTAACTAAATTTGATATTGATTTTGACACAAGGTCAGCAATTCGGTGGTGGTGGGGAGTAGGTAAGTCAATTACATCGGCCAGAGCTCAACTGGTACTTATTTTAGCGACCACCAAAAGGATGAAAGGTTAAAATCAACCTTGGCAGAATTTGAACTCTGAATGCAAAGATGGATGAAATACTGCTAAGCATTCTGCCTGGCGTGCTAACAATTCTGCTAGCTTACAGCCATAACTAAATTTAATGCCACATATATCAATATTATATATTGTATAGATATTTATGTACAAGTCACCCCACAATTTAAATGCAAAACTTTTTTCAAAGACACAGGCAAGACACCATGGTTAAGAGGTTTATTTTTCAGCCACGTGGTTTTGGGTTCAGTCCCATGATGAACCACTTTGGGCAAGTGTTTTCTACTGTAGCCCCAAGCCAACCAAAGCCTTGTGAGTGGATCTGGTAGATGGAAACTGAAAGAAGCCTGTCATACGTTCTTTTGTCTTATTTCTCTTTCTCATATTCACCTTGTATCTTGATTTCATGTTTCCATAAGGAGCAGTTGTCTATTCACATCTTCAAACTTTCACATCCCTCAAGACTATGCCCCACTCAGTTGAGAGGTCTTGTCCTGCGAGTACTTGGTAACCTCACCAGTGCTGGTGCCATGAAAAAAGCATCTAGTACAATCTGTGAAGTGGCTGGCATTAGGAAGGGTATCCGGCTGTAGAAACAATGTCAAAGCAGACATTGCAGCCTGGTATAGTCCCTTGGCTTGTCAGTTCCTATTCAACCGTCCAACCCATACCAGCATGGAAAATGTGATGTTAAACGATGATGATGATGATAATGAGTGTATGTATGATTTTTGTTTGAGTTTTATTTAAGATCTTCTTGAGAGAATTCAAGCCAGTCACCAACAAAGCAAAAAAGACATTTTTAGTTCAGACTTCCCAATGTTTTGCAAATGTGAGTTGGAGGGTTGGTTGAACTTTCAACGTATACACCCATGTGTGTGTGTGTGCGTGTGTGTGTGTGTGTGTGTGTGCATGTGTGTGTGTGTGACAAGAAGTGCATTCAGCCACAGATAATCTGCTTCAAAAAACTCTGTCCAACCCATGCAAGAATGGATAAGTGGATGTGAAAATAACGATGATGATGATGATGGTGGTGGTGGTGGTGGTGGTGATGATGATGATAATCCTTGGCTCACATATAGGTCAAAGGTTGTGTGTACCAATACTGTATCAGACATGCTTTGAAAATGGATGTGAAATATCCAAACAACCCTGAATACTTAATGACACATTATCAAAGAGAATACAGACAATAGAAAGGAAATGTAGTTTGAGAAAGAGAGAGAAAGAATCAAGGATAGGAGGGAGAGAGAGAGAGAGAGAGAGAGAGAGAGAGAGAAAGCATCATGGTCAGATGGAGAGAGAGTGAGAGAAAGAGTCATGGACACAGAGAAAGAGAGAGAAAGCATCATGGACAGATGGAGAGAGAGAAAGAGAGAGAGGGAGAGAGATGTGGACTTACCCCTCGTAGGGAGTTCACAGGTAGATGAAGGGCTTTAAACAACGTCATACACTCCCTGGCTATTCTGGCAGCATTGTCTGTAGCTATGGCAACACTCACAGCCCTACTGATGTTGTTACATAAACCATGGCCTGAAATATAGGAAGAGAGAAAGAGAATTACAGAATTATCATCATCATCATCATCTTATACTCCAGCCTTTGCTGGCATGGGTTGGAGAGGTCAACAGGATCCAATGAATCAGAGGACCACATCTGCCCCAGTGTCTCAGCTTTCACATGGTTTCCATGGCTGGGTGCCCTTCCTAATGCCAACCACTTTACAGAGTGTAGGATGGGTGCTTTTATTGTAGTGTCAGCAGCAAGGTTGGAAAATGGAGAGAAGAGAAACCACACCAAATTAAACTGGAATCTGGTGCAGCTCTTCTGCTTCCCAGCTCTGGTCAAGCCGTCCAACCCATGACAGCATGGAAAATGAACATTAAAGGATGACGATAATGTTGATGATGATGATGATGATACTGGACAGATTGAGCAGATCATCTAGTTGGGGCCACAAACTAGAGTTATATTCTACTTCTTTAAAATGGTACCTGTTTACAGCTAGGTGGCCTGTACTGTGAGTCTAACAGGTCTTTGCAGCCTCTCATTCTGATAAATGTTGTTGTTATTATTGTGATCCAACAGACAAATGATCAAAGATGTTCCAACTTGGTCGTTGCCAGTATTGCATGACTGGCCCTCATGCCGGTGACACGTAAAAGCACCCACTACACTCTCTGAGTGGTTGGCATTAGGAAGGGCATCCAGCTGTAGAAACCTTGCCAGATCAGATTGGAGCCTGGTGCAGCCATCTGGTTTGCCAGTCCTCAGTCAAATCGTCCAACCCATGCTAGCATGGAAAGTGGATGTTAAACGATGATGATGATGATGATGATGATGATAATGATGATAATGATGACATATTGTATCAAAGACAACACCATCAAGTGTCCTTCCCCGCTGCTGTTCTGATCCAGCAGAACTAAGATCAGAAGTGTTCCTACAATGATCATCCTGTCTCTTATTGAGACATGGTGCATCAAGGACTACATCATCTAATGTGTTGATTTTTGTTTAAAGATGGTGAAGCATGATTTGAAAAAGATCTGGCTGATATTTCTAGCAGGCCAATGACCACATACACACTTTCTTCACTGGCTTACAATAACAACAATAATAATCGTTTCAAATTTATGCACAAGGCCAGCATTTTGATGGGAGCATGCAAGTCGATTACATCAACCCCTATACTCAACTTGTATTTATGTTATTGACCCCAGGAAGACGAGAGGCAATGTTGGTCTTAGCAGGTTTTGAACTCAGAACAATGAGTTGGAAGAAATGTTGGTCAGCATTTTATCCGATGCACTAAGAATTCTGCTGGTTCAACGCTTTAACAATAATAATAATAATAATAATAATAATGCTTTCTACTGTAGGCACAGGATCCGAAATTTTTGGGGAAGGGGTCTAGTCAATTACATTAACCCCAGTGCGTAACTGGTACTTATTTCCTTGACCCTGAAAGGATGAAAGGCAAAGTCGACCATGGTGGGATTTGAACTCAGAACGTAGCAATGAGTGAAATACCACTAAGCATTTTGTCCATTATGCTAAAGATTCTGCCAGCTCGCTGCCTTAATCATGATAATAATAATAATAATAATAATAACTAGCAGGAGTACCCGGCGTTGCTCGGGTATTAAATGCTCAGCAATGGTTTTAATAGGTTCTACCATTTTTTACGTTGTACATCTCTTTGAATATTTTTTGCGTTAAGTTGCAAACATTGACATTGAGGAAAAAGTGATTTTTTTCCCAAGAGGCATTTATTGGTTGAACAACCAAACGCTGGAGGAGGTGCTTGAAGTTTGGGTAATGGTGGTGGAGGGAAATGGTTACAGATCGGACAATGTCTTGCCATCACAGGCATTTTATCCTGTTAGATTGGTGTTGAAAGGATATTGTCTAATTATGG
>NC_069006.1:11683405-11688447 GCF_001194135.2 Octopus bimaculoides | reverse complement strand
AGTAAAAAGTTTTCTACCGTGTAACTTTGCAAAGAAATCATTTTTTTTCAAAGTTTCCCGCAATTTTCTTGGGAATCAGAGGCCCCAAGGCAGTACCAAAATATTTGTTTGAAATGTCGCAACATGGCAGTCCTTTTGACACCCAGATCATAAAAATGAGACGTTCCTATAAAAACTTTTCTCATGTGCAACTTTTGCTTCTTTTTTTGCAAAAAGTGTAGGGGGGGGGGAGTTCCCTTCAATTGCATCGATTTTTCTCCTAGAAGGGGTATCTCTAGGCATCGGTAATGCAACAGTGACCTGCCTGAGTAAATTTGCCATTTAATAAAAAAAATTTCATCAAAATTGGATGAAAAATGTGGAAACACATAAAAAGCAAACACATACACAAGTTTTACAGATATATAGATGATGGTGATTTCAAATTTTTGCCACAAGGACAGCTTGGGGAGGGTATTAAGTTGATTACATCGATCCCCAGTGCGTAACTGGTACTTATTTAACCAACTCCAAAAGGATGAAAGATAAAGTCGACCTCAGTGAAATTTGAACTCAGAACCAATAGCAACAGGTGAAATAACACTAATCATTTCATCCAGCATCCTAACGATTCTGTTAGCTCACCACCTTAACAACAACAGCAGCATCAACAACAACAACAATGGTGGTTTCAAACTTTGGCACAAAGCCAGCAATTTTAGGAGGAAGGGTTTAGTTGGTTACATTGACCCCAGTACTTGACTGGTAAGTATTTTATCAATCCAGAAAGTATAAAACAGTGGTTCCCAGCGTTTTTGCACTTGCGACCCCTTACCCAAAAACTTGAAACCCAGGCGACCCCCTACTATCAGCAGAGCATAAAAAATGTAATTGATGAGCTGAAATTAATATTATCCTAAGCTACTTCTAGCAAGGTTATGCAACCCACCTGCTAAGGCTTCGTGCCCCCTCAGGGGGTCGGGAACCACTGGTTGGGAACCATTGGTTGGGAACCCCTGGTATAAAAGAAGAAGTTCATCTCAGCAGCATTATTATTATTATTATTATTATTATTATTATTATTGTTATTGTGAATTATAATAATATGATTATGATGACGACGACAATGTTTGATAAGGAAAACTGATATATCTAATAGTGAGACCAATAATGACAAGGATAACTGATGATGATGATGATGATGATGATGAAGACAACGATGATAATAAGATAACTGGTAATTAATCATTATGACAGGGACAAGATTGATAACTGATGGATGTGGTGATGATGGTGGTGGTGGTAACGGCAGTGATGATGGTGATGATAATGAAGGAGATGATGATCATGATGATGATGATAATGACAACAATGGTGGTGGTGGTGGTAGTGATGTAGATGACGACAATGATGGAGATGATGGTGATGGTGGTGATGATGATGATGATGACAATGATGGCGGCAGTGGCGTTGATGATAGTGGTGGTGGTGGTAACAACAACGATGATGACAACATCAACAACAATGATGAGGATATCACCGCCGCCGCTGCCACCACCGTTATTCTCAATACAAATCAATGATGACCGTCCACTCACCCATATATTTGGCCGTCTCCAACGGTGCATCTTCCCGTCGTACCATCAACTTCAATGTTATAGATTTGCCCCGTTTATTCACATTCTTCAATCTTCTCTCCACTTCTCCAGACAGATTTAACAGGAATTCCTCCATATCACTTTCCTAATAATAACAACAACAACAACAATAATAATAATAATAATAATGATGATGATGATGATGTTGATAATAATAATAGTTTCAAACTTGGGTAAAGGCCAGCAAATTTGTGATAATTGGGGGTCAAGTCAATTGTATCAACTCCAGCACTCAACAGGTATTTATTTTATCAGCCCCGAAAGGATGAAAGGCAAAGTCAACCTCGGTGGCATTTGAACTCAGACTGTAAAGACAGGGGCAATACTGCTGAGCATTTTCATTGGTCTTCTAACGATTCTTCCAGCTCACAACCTTAATAATGATAATAATAATAATAATAATAATGGTTTCAAATTTTGCCACAAGGGCAGCTATTTTGGGCGAGGGGATGAGATGATTCCATCCATCTCAGTGTTCAACTCCCACTTGTTTTATCGACCTCAAAAGGATGAAAAGCAAGGTCAGCCTTGGCGGAATTTGAACTCAGGATATAAAGACAACAGAAATGCTGCTAAGCATTTTGTCCAGCATGCTAATGATTCTGTCAGCTCACTGTCTTAATAATAATAATGACTCTCTTAATTGATTGGAAGTGTTATCATATCCATTGTTTTGTCTTGGTATAAAAGATGGACTACAGCAAATATTCTGCTCAATACCACAGATTTGCTTGTCAGTTGTTTAACCTTAACCAGTTGAGCATGTCCCTTGGTGGCTGACGACATGTGCATCTCTGATCACGAGCAGAAGTAGTGGGGGAGCATCATAGCCATGTGTTGAGAGGAATTCTTTGGAGTTTGAATAATTCACCTTTGGAAACATGGCTGTTTTGCTCAACATCCTTAAATAAACCTTATTCAGGGACCTTTTGAGTGGGATGGGCTACTCGACCTAAAGAAAATTCTAACAGCCCCACCTGCGAGGTCATACGCTGTTTATCTTGATATGAGATCTCCACATCGCACACATATGGTTGTGATGCATGTACCTGGTGTACCCTTATCAGACGGGTAGTCATGATGGGTATATTGGGCATCGTATATTTGTACCCCAGTGTCACTTTGATGGCATGCACTGCTCTCTCACTCAATAATAATAATAATAATGGTTTCAAATTTTAGCACAAGGCCAGTAATTTCGGAGGAGGGGGTAAGTGGATTACATCAACCCCAGTGCTCAACTGGTACTTATTTTATCTACCATTTAAAGATGAAAGACAAGCTCAATGTCAGTGACATTTGTAAAACCAGAATAAAATTAATAATAATCCTTTCTACTATAGGCACAAGGCCTGAAATTTGGGGGAGGGGGATAGTCGATTACATCAACCCCAGTGTTCAATTAGTACTTATTTCATCGATCCTGAAAAGATTAAAGGCAAAGACGACCGTGGCAGAATTTGAACTCAGAACGTTAATATATGAATGCAAAAGAGATAGTTGAACAACCTATTTTGGGGCCACCCTGTATGTGTGTGTGTGTGTAAATATATATATTATATATACACACACACATCATGTGATAATGTGACCAGCCAGACTATCAGATGTTGTTACACATCGCTAGTCACAATGTGCTTTGCACCATTTTAGTCTTCGAATGATGCCACCCTATTAGCCAGGTGAACAAGTCAATATTTTCCCTGATCAAAAGGAGGGGGGGCTGGAGCAATGAAGTGTTTTGCTCAAGAACACAATGTGCTGCCCAGTCTGGGAATTGAACACATAATCTAGCAATCATGAGTGCAACACCATAACCCCTAGGTCACGTGACTTCGCACACACACATATGTAAATATGAATATTTGTATGCATGTGAGTGTATGTATGTTGTGAGTGTGCATGTAGGTGGGTGTGGGAATGTGTATGCCTGTCTAGATGTCATGTGATGGTAATGAATGAGCATCATCATCATCGTACAAGAGAGGGTGTTCATTTCCAGTCTTTGGTGAAAAGATGTTTGGCCATGGGGAAATAGTACCTTGCTTGGAAACAAGTGAGGGTTGGTGACAAGAAGGGCATCCAGCTGTAAAAGAAATGAGTTTCGAAAGAGAGGAAGAGAAAGAGTCACAGACCCAGAGATAAAGAGAGAGAGAGAGAGGGAGAAAGATGTGGACTTACTCCTCGTAAGATACATTATATCCATCTAACCCATGCTAGCATAAAGAAAATGGACACAGAACAAATAAGAACACACTCACCTTAGTGAAGCGTATGCCATAATTTATCTCTGCTGACACTGACTTCCTGTTATATTCTAACTCCAGTCTGCGGTTATCGATTCCTCGACAGCTGTTATATAACATTTGACCTGTCTTTTGACCAAAACTCTGCTGTAGCTTGACCAATGGAATCTTCTGCAAGTCCTGGCATGTCTCCACACTTAGGTGCTGTAATTTGTACATCATAGACCTACCAACACCTGAAGGTTACAAAATTTAAATAATAATAATAATAATAATTTCTACTATAGGTACAAGGCCTGAAATTTGGGGGTAGGGTGTTAATCGATTATATCAATCCCAGTGTTTCACTGGTACTCCATTTATTGACCCCGAAAGGATGAAAGGCAAAATCAACCTCATCAGAATTTGACTCAGAACATAGACACTTATAAAATGCCGCTAAGCATTTTGCCCAGCATGCTAACGATTCTATCAGCTCACTGCCTTCATTATATAATAAACATAATAATAATAATGATAATAATGATTTCAAATTTTTGCCACAAGGGCAGCTTGGGGGAAGGGATTAAATCGATTATATCGACCCCAGTGCGAAACTGGTACTTACTTAATCAATCATGAAAGGATGAAAGGCAAAGTCGACCGCAGAGGAAATTTGATCTCAGAATGTAGTGGCAGACAAAACTGACTTGCTAAATAAAACTGGATGCGGATACAAATGTTACGGCAAAACAATCAGCCACCTTTTATATATGGATGACCTAAAATTATACGCTAAAAATGAAAAACAGCTGGAAACACTACTTACAGACAGTACATGGATTTACCAAAGAAATAGATATGAAATTTGGATTAGAAAAATATGCCAAAGCAACCCTGAAAAGAGGAAAACTAGTTAAGAGTAGCAACAACACACTAGATAAAGCCAATGAAATAAGAGAATTAGACCAAAGCCAGACATACAAATATTTAGGAGTCAATGAACTCGATAGGATACAACACACACAAACGAAAGAAAAAATAAAGAAAGAGTACTATAGACGAGTTAGATCAAGACTAAAAACAGAGCTCAATGCTAAAAACAAGATAATAGGTATTAACACTTTAGCCATCCCAGTTATAAGTTACAGCTACAATATCCTTAACTGGACACTAAACG
>NC_069006.1:11678314-11682357 GCF_001194135.2 Octopus bimaculoides | reverse complement strand
CATAGTAGGTGCCTTAGGTATAATAAAAAAGTATTCAGACCAATACATAACAAAAACACCAGGACTTACAAATATATATAACATACAGAAAATTGCACTACTGGGCACTGCATACATCCTACGCAAAACACTTTCAATACAGTAACCATAAGAGCATCACAGCAAACCACAGCACATACCCAAGGCGCACAGAGCGGCGCTCGGTAGTGAAGTGAAAGCACGTTATAAAAATAAAACTACTGAATAATAATAACAATAATAATAATAATAATAATAATAATAATAATAATAATAATAATAATAACAACAACAATAACAATAATCATAATGTGGTTTCTAATTTCAGCACAACACCAACAATTTTCAGAGGAGAGGGTTAGTTGATTATATCAACCCCAGAAAGGCCAAAAGGCACAGCTGGCCTCTGCAGGAATTGAACTCTGAATGTAAAGAACCAAAAGAAATGATTGTTAAACATTTTCTCTGATGCATCAATAATTCTACCAGTTTTCTGCCCAGATAACTATTTTAAACTCTGGCACAAGGTCAGTCATCTTGGACACATGAAAGTATTTTGAGAGAATTCTTTGTAAACAATTCTATTATCTTCTATCTTTTACTTGTTTCACTGTGGCCAAGCTGGGGCACACCCATGAAAGATTTCATCGAACAGATCAACCCCAGTACTTATTTTTCTTTTAAAAATCTGGGACTTATTTTTGTCAGTTTATTTTGCCAAACTGCTAAGTCACAGGGATATAAACAACCAACACCAGTTATCAAGTGCTGGGGATGGAACACAAACACAATGGGCTTCCACACAGTTTCCGTCAACCAAATTCACTTATAAGGTATTGGATAGCCCAGAGCAATGGTAGAAGACCAAGCTACCATGCAGTAGGACTGAACCTAAATACAGACAGTTGCAAAGCAAGCTTCTTAACCATACAACCGAAAGAAAGATAGATTACACTGCTGTAAATGTTTACCTGGTAAATTTTTAACAAGTTGTTTCTGCATAAAAGCCTCCACTTCATGTTTTTCCACAAGAAACTGCCCATTTGGTTTGGCACAAATTGTTGCCAATCGTGCTACCAAAATATTAGGACCTGAAATAAGAAGCAAAGGTTAATCAATGTGAAGAGCATCGATTAGAAAGGTCTACAATTTTAATTCTTGTCAATATTCTAACTTCCCAAAAATGTAGTTGTATGCTGTCAACTTAATGTGACAGTCCCCTGAAGGGAATAATACTACTGTTGGTTAGACCTAGGAAGCTGCACCGCTTCCTGTCGGCCTTGACACATTTCTTGTGTCCTTATGTTTACAAGGGGGAGACAAGCACCTCCACCCAGGTAAGCCTGCATCCAGAGACTTGTTTCTGAGATGCAGGCTTAGCTGGGTGGAGGTGCTTGTCTCCCCCTTGTAAACATAAGGACACAAGAAATGTGTCAAGGCCGACAGGAAGCGGTGCAGCTTCCTAGGTCTAACCAACAGTAGTATTATTCCCTTCAGGGGACTGTCACATTAAGTTGACAGCATACAACTACTTCATCGTATCACTACTGCATAAATCTCTCTGAGAGATTTAGAAATGTATTATTTCTAAATTCCCAAAAATGTGTCAAATATACTACTACTACTACTACTACTACTACTACTACTACTACTACTACATCATCATTTCCATTATTTTGATGCCCATTTTTTTTCCATGCTTGCATGGGTTATATAGGGTTTAAATGAGGCTGATTTTCTACAGCTGGATGCCCTTCCTGTCACCAACCCTCACCTGTTTCCAAGCAAGGTAATATTTCCCCTTGGCCAGACATGTTTTCACAGATGTTTGGAAATGATGGATATCCTTGTTATGTGGTTACACCCATTTACAACTTTTATGCAATGCCAAGGCAAAGCAACACCAACTCAAACAATCACACACAGAGTCTACCAAATCCATCCACAAGGCTTTAGTCTGCCCGAAGCTATTGTAGATGACACTTGCCCAAGGTGACAAGCAGTGGGACTGAACCTGGAACCAAGCAGTTGGAAAGCAAACTACTTACCACATAGCCACACCTGTGCCTATATTCAACACATATTAACTGATTTCAATAATTAAGCAGCTAATTAGTAGAATTGTTAGAGCATCAGATATACTGCCTAGTGATAATCATTCTGCCAAGATCACCTTTGTTTCCGGGGGTTGATAAAGTACCAGTCATGTACTGGGGTTAACTCTTCTTTTTTTTTTATCTGACTTTCTCTCTTCTCAAAGAAGTCTGTTGTGGTCATACCTGGGAGTGCACGTTAGATAAATGAAGTCTTAGATAGACATGTCTGAATATCAACTTGAGATAGTCACAGCTAGAAGATCCTTGAGATCGTAGATCTGCTGGACCCAGGCTGACCTAGGGTTAAACAACAATTCCAATACTGATAACAGTAGCAATAACAACATCAATTACAACAATAGCAGCAGCAGCAGCAGCATCATCATCATTAGCGGTAGCAGCACTTCGAACACCACCAGTTACCATTGCCATCACTATCACAATCATCAACATTGTCAATTCCACCACTGCCACCACCACCCCACCACCATAGTCATTGTCTTCACTACCACTATCCTCACCACCACCACCATCACTAATGGTCATCATGAACCATCACCATCACCACTACTACCACCACCATGGCCACTATTATAATCATCATATCATCCATCCGTTTTCCCATGCTGGCATGGGTTGGGCTAATCGTAGCAGTGCTAAAGCAAGTTCTTACTCATTGTTACAACCCACCTAGATGGGTCAGGAGGCTAAACCTTCCTTATACTTCCTACCTTCAGCTTGGCTGCCATGACTGGATGCTCTTCCTGTCACCAACCACTTTACAGAACATACCGAATATATTTTATCATAATAATCAATAACAACATTAATTACTTCTAACGAAAGCAACATTAATTAGTGCAACAACAACGACTTACCGAGGCCAGCTGATGCTGTACATCCAGTTTTATCAAAGATTTCTTGTCTGAGAACAGAAACAAAGTCCTTCAGAGCCACACCAGTTTCCTGTAATATTCCACTACAGTCAACAAACATTTCATCACAGCTGATCGCTTCAATATCGTGTGTATAGCTGCAAGAAATATATCAAAGATACATACATAGCCTCATGGCTGTTCTTCATCATCTCCTCCCTCTACAACCCACACCTATTTCCTTCACCCAAATTAATATTCACTGCATCCACACTCTTTTGTCACACTCTAGCACATTTATCTACCCTGTTTTTCTGCCCCCTATTCTCTCTCTCTCTCATATTTACCGTGTGTTTTGAGGGCACACCACCACCATGTCTCTCTCTCTCTCTCTCTTTCCAGCCAGGGAAGCCATGTATTTACCTCTCAAGCAAGATACCTGTTCCTGTCATCTTTATCATATTTTCACATCTTCCAATATTTTATGTCATTCAGTTGTTGTTGTTGCTATTGTTGTTGGTCTTTTCGTATGTGTACTTGGTGACCTCTCTAGTGCTGGTGCTATGATGAAGAGCACCCAATACACACTGTGAAGTAGTTGGTGTTGGGAAGGGCATCTGACCATAGAATCCAAGCCGAAGCCAACATTGAAGCACAAGGTCACCCTCTGGCTATAATAAAAGACACCTGGCCAGAATGCCAAGCAGTGGGACTGAACCCATGACCACACGGTTGGGAAGCAAGCTATCATCATTGTATTAATGTCCACTTTTCCATGTTTGCATGAGTAAGACGGAATTCGTTGAAGCAGATTCTCTACGACAAGATGTCCCTCCTGTTGCCAACTCTCATTTGCTTCCAAGCAAGACCATATCTCTCCATGGCTTCACATGTTTTCAAGGGCATCCGAACATAGGAAAAAAATCTACAACAAATTTTCTCTGATCCATGCAAGCATGAAAAAGTGGATGTTAAATGTTGATGATGATGAAATGTGCGTGTGCATGTGTGTGTATATGTATGTGTATATATATATATATATATATATATATAT
>NC_069006.1:11671055-11678214 GCF_001194135.2 Octopus bimaculoides | reverse complement strand
GTGTGTGTGTGTGTGTGTGTGTGTGTATTGTTTAACAACTGTTTAAATTGGCTCCATGCAACTTCAAGTTTTGTAGGCTCATCAAGCGACCCTAACTCAAGGCTGATAAGTTAGATTTGTTTTATGGGCCTACAAAATTTGAAGTTACAAGGAGCCAAATCAAACTGTTCTTAAATAATAGATGTAACTCTTACCAAATGTATTGAGTACCACTTTGTTTTGTTTGTGCACTCACATGAGTTATATATAAGACTTTTACCTTTCACTTGTTTCAGTCATTAGACTGCAGCCATGCATGACCTTGAAAATTTTTAGTTGTAAAAATCGACCCTAGCACTTATTTTTTTTAAAGCCTGGTATGTATTCTATCAATCCCTTTTGCTGAACCACTAAGTTACAGAGATGTAAACACACCAACACCGGTTGTCAACACTGATTGTCAAACACCTGAGGACACACACCCACACACACACACATACATATATGAAGGGCTTCTTTCTTGCCCAAGGTACTACATAACCACACCTGTACTGATATTACGATACATTATTCGGATATTTGTTCAATCATATATTGGGATGAAATCTTCAAGATATGAGTTAACAATAAGGCTATTAGTCACAAATATTTCATGGAGCTACTATTATTGATCACAAAGATAGGATGGAGAGTTGGTCACAAAGGCATTTAATTTCATTTTTTAAATCATTAATAAAATGAGAGAAAATTTAAAGATAGAAACATTTTGCCCTACCAAGGTTATTAACTATTATTATTAACAAATATTAACTATTATGTATAACAAATATTAACTATTATGTATAACAAATATTAACTAGTATTTCTAACTACCAGTATTACTAACAAATATTTACAGGTATTACTAATGAATTATTAGTATTATTAACCGATACTCACCACTGTTAGTAACCAACCCTAACCATACTACTAACCAATACCTAACCAGCATTACTAGCTTATACCAACCAGTTTTACTAACCAATACTAAGCAATATTACAAATCAAGTCTAACCAATATTACTAACCTGTACATAACTAGTATCACTAATCAATACTAACTAGACTTACTAACCAATTTTCAATATAAAAAGTGGTTAACTCACTTGACGAGCAACATAATTACAGGAAGCAATTTCAGATAAAGAATTAAAGCTCTGTTTATTAACAGAATGTCTCTTCTCATTTGAAATATTCTCGGGGTCTTCATGTTTTTCCTCTGTTCCACTCCCTTCCTCTTCATCTTCAAAGTCTTCATCCAGAGCTAAAGTGTTTCTCTGATACGTATTTGGTCCCATTTTCTTCAAAGCATTTTCTTGACGACGTTTTGACCACTGCTGTCTTTCGTAATCCAAGTCTACACCGGGATTATTCTCCTTCGGTCCATTCTTCCGACTATGGGTCACAGCTACAGGCTTATCTGGAAAATATTTTCTTGTTTAGTTTATTAACAAGTTACAAAATAAACACAAAATTAATTAATTATAATAAAATAGTGTTCAACTTGACAGGTTTACAAATTTACACATTTTAAGGGACCACACGAAGCTACAAGGGAGTTTTTATGGAATCACTTAATCTATAAAACTTTAACACTCATAAGTAACAAGGGTCGTTAAAATAGGGATCACATGAAGCGGGGGGGGGGTGCTTGCATGTAATTACTAGCTAAGCCTGGCTTTCTCAACAAACTCCCTGCTGTCTTAAAAATATGGACCAAACGAGGCCCAGGTATTGTTGTGTGGTTAAGAAATTTATTTTCCAACCATGTGGTCTAAGGTTCAGTCCTAGGCCACACAGTACCTTGGGCAAGTGTCTTCTACTATAACCCAAGCTGACTAAAACCTTGTGAGTGGATTTGGTAGATGGAAACTGCAAAAAGCTTGTTGTATATATGTATATATATATATACGTGAATATATGAGAGAGTGAGAATATGCATTTGTATGGTTGTAAATAAGCATCTTCATCAAACAAGTGATAGTGTTCATTTCCAGCCTCTCAGAGAAAACATGTCTGGCCATATAACTTTCTTCAGAAGGGCATCCATTTGTGGAAAACCTTCCTCAACAAATTCCATTTGACCCATGCAAGCAAGAAAGGGTGAATGTTTAATGATGATGAAAGTGGTTTGTGTTTGGAAGGGCGTCCAGCTGTAAAAACCTTGCCAAAACTGATCTCGCCCATGTTTGTGCCATGTAAAAAGCACTGAGTCCACTCTGCTGAGTGGTTGGTGCTAGGAAGGGCATCCAGCTGTAAAAACCCTGTCAAAACAGTCACAGAAGTTTGGTGCAGGCTTCGGCCTGGCCAGCTCTTGTGAAACTGTCCTACTCATTGCTAGCATGGAAGGCAGACGTTAAACAATGATGATGATGATGATGATGGGTTTTTATGCAGTTACTGGACCTGATTGATGTAGCAACCAGATCTTAGACAAAAATCTCATAAATCAAAGGATATTCCTCAATCAGGACAAATGTATAAATTTACAGAAGTATCCAATCCATGCTAGTCATGCACTCACAGACACAAAAGAAGGCAAAAACAAAAAAATGCCCATTACCTTTCAAATGTGGACGATCTCTCATTGCAACGGCAACAAAAAAAGAGTCCATGTCAATGTGCATAATAGAATCTGAGAGTGAAGGTGACTGCACCTTACTGCACACATCTTTTAGTTTCTGTCTTCCGGAAAATTCCTTGGTATTCGATGATTTTAGTTTATTCACATAATCTTTCCATTCGGCCTTCCAGGTGGAAAGATGATGGAGTCGAGAGTTGGTGTAAAACTGCTGGAGATAGTTTGGATCCCGAGCAGTTTGGGCTCGAGAACTGCCAGTGTGTTGGATACCTGTGGGTAATATGGAAGCATAAGGTATTATAAAGAGGTTTAGCAAGTGCATTAGTTACATAAAAGGGTGTGTTGGGTGGCTTGTAGGTGCATAAGACATTACACTTAGTACACATGTATAGCTAGTATATCGGGAACATAGGGATGTATTGGGTACCTAATAAGACATTATACTTAGTACCCAGAAATGGGCAATGCATAAGGAATTTAAAGAGGTGTACAGTGTACCTTGTGTGTACATAAGACATTGTACTTAGTACATAAGTATAGCCAGTGCATCAGGTACCTAAAGGGGTATATTGATAACTAATGGGTATGTAAGACATCATACTCAGTATACAGGTACAACCACATATTGGGTACATTAAGGATTGATTGGTATAGAGGTACAGAGCCAGTGTGTTGGGTACCTTGTGTGTACATAAGGTATTGAACTTTGTATACGGGTAGAATTAGTCAATTAGGTACATAAGTACAATACGAAATATTGTACTTAGCACACATGTACAGTTAGTTTATTGGGTACATAAGACATTGCATTTAGTACCCAGGAAGGTACACAAAATGTATTGAGTACATAACAACCAGGAACAATTAGAAAGACTGTCCAGACACTTGTGTTGGTGGACTGACCAGGGATACTGGTCAGTGATAGATTTATACTATTTGAAATTTTAGTTTAAGCTTTTTGCTGTTTCACAGTGATTTTGGTTTGTTTTGTTATTTTTTGTTTTGTTATTTTTTGTAATCAACTTACCCCTCTCTCCTGAAATTGCTAGCTTTGTGCCAAAATTTGAAACCAATATCAAATGATGATGATGAGCAGCTATTGCTGCAATTCTGCAGTTGGTTTCCATATCGGTATGGGTCAGATAGAATATCATGATCTTCTAAGTCAGTTCTTATTTGGAATTACTGCTCTCCTACATAGGTTGTGGACAACATCTTGTTCACAATTCATCTTCTATCAACCAATTCTTCCATCAACTTTCTGTGTTACTCTATTTACCCTGTTTCACTCTCTACTCCACTGAACTGATGTTCTTTACATCCAACTCATTCCCTATTTCTAATCATCTCTCACACATCGCCACTTATCTACACATCCATCTTTTCTTCTCCTCTGTTCTGTTTCTCACATTCACCTTGTGCCTTAACCTCATCCCTCTTTCTTTCTCTCTCTTTCCAAATGGACAAGCCATGTATTCACCTCTTCAGCAAGATACCTGCTCTTGCCCCTCTATCATAGTCGCTTATCCCTCAGTTCTTTACCCAACTCAACTGAGGTGGGGGTCTTGTCTTGTGGGTATTTAATAACCTCATAAGTACTGGTGCCATGTAAAAAGCACCCAGCACACTCTGTTAAGTGGTTGGCATTAGGAGGGGCATCCGGCTATAGAAACCATGCCAAAACAGACATTAAAATTTGACACAGCCCTTTGGCTTGTCTGTTCATGTTGGATGGTCCAAACTTACACTAGCATGAGTAGAAGGGTAAAAGAGATGGATGATGATGATGATGATAATGATGATGATGATGATGATGATGGTTCTAACAGTAACAAACCTGTGTTTGTTGATAAAGTTGTGGTGTTGTTGTTGCAGCTGCTGTCGTTGTTGTTGTTTGGTGGCAATGTGTCATCTTTCTCAACATGATCAGTAATGACAATTTCATCTTCTTTCTCAGATTCGGAGGATATGACTAAAAATGTAGGACATTCTTCAGAATGTGTAACTGTCGTTGTTGTTGTTGTTGTCATTGATGGTGCTTTGGTTACAGCTGACAGAGAAACAGTCTCTGATAAGACCTCATTTTTAGTTGAGACGTTGGTTTTACATTTCATTTCCTGATTAGATTCTTGAGATAAGTTGTCTGAGCTGGAGATGAAGAGATCATCAGAACTTCCACTGTGGACAATCTTTAGCTCAGGGGGACCACTTCTTTCCTAGTTTAATTAAAGAAATTAAGAACAGAGACTATAATTTTAAATGAACAAATAACAATATTTATTAAGGAAAAACATCAAGAGGTTTAGATACTCTTCCTGTCACCAAACCTCACTTATTTCCAAGCAAGGTGCTATTGCCCCATGACCGGATCTGTTTCCATGGTAGATTGCAAAGGAAGAGCGCTACTTGTGTGACGGTGACACTTGGTTACAAATATCACATCAAGATGAGGAAGGCAGTGAGAGCCGGCAGAATCATTAGTATGCTGGGCAAAATACTTAGCAGTATTTTGTCTGTCTCTATGTTCTGAGTTCAAATTCCGCCGAGGTTGACTTTGCCTTTCGTCCTTTCAGGGTCAATAAAATAAGTAGCAGTTGAGCATTGGGGTTGATGTCATTGACTTGGCCCCTTCCACAAAACTGCTGACCTTGTGACAGAATTAGAAACCAATATCAAGATGAGGAGTCACACACATACACATCATCATCATTCTCCACATTTAACATGCACTTTTCCATGCTTGCATGGGTCAAATGGAATTTGTTGAGGCAGTTTTTTTCTACAGACAGATGCTCTTCCTATCATGAACTTTCACCTGTTTCCATGCAAGGCAATATTTCCCTAGGGCCAGACATGTTTTTCACGAAAGACTGGAAGCAAACAATGTTGCTTGTATGACAGGGACTTTCATTTACACCCAGCACATGATGTCAAGACAAGGATACACACACACACACATATATATATCATCATCATCGTTTAAAGTCTGTTTTCCATGCTGGCATGGGTAGGACGGTTCAACTGGGGTCTGGGAAGCCAGGAGGCTGCACCAGGCTCCAGTCTGATCTGGCAGAGTTTCTACAGCTGGATGCCCTTCCTAACGCCAACCACTCCAAGAGTATAGTGGGTGCTTTTTACATGCCACTAGCTCAGGGGCCAGAGGGGGCTGGCAGCAACCACAATCAGTTGGGGCTTTTTATGTGCCACTGGCACAGGGATCACAGCTACAATTTCCATTTGATTTTGGTTTTGATGTTGATGTACTTGACTCAATAGGTCTCCTCAAGCACGTCATGTCTCCCTATGATCCAGAGGTCTTGGTCTTTTGTCATTGCCTCTGTGAGGCCCAATGTTTGAAAGTCATGCTTCACCACCTCGTCCCATGTCTTCCTGGGTCTCCTTCTACTCCAGATTCCTTCCACTGTTTGGGAGTGGTACCTCTTCGCACAACTTTCCTCATCCATCCGTAGTACATGACCATACCAGTGCAAACATCTCTCTTGCATGCCACATCTGACACTTATGTCCAACATTTCTCTCAGGGCAATTACACTCTGTCGTGTGTGCACACTAACATTACACAACCAGCGGATCATGCTAACTTCATTTCTTTTGAGCTTACGCATGTCTTCAGCAGTCACAGCCCATGTTTCACTACCATGAAGCATGGCAGTTTACACATGCATCGTACCATCTACCTTTCACTCTGAGCAAGAGGCCCTTCGTCACCAGTAGGGGTAGATGCTTTCTGAACTTTGCCCAGGCTGTTCTTATTCTAGTGGTAACACTCTCTGAGCATCCCCCCCCCCCACTACAGACTTGGTCTCCTAAGTAGTGGAAGCTTTCAACTACTTCTAGTTTCTTCCCCTGGAGTGTGATGGAATTTGTTTTCTGAGCATCTGTGGTGTTTATTGGCCTGTGCATCTGCTGCACACAAAAGCTATCTTCCCGGTTAATCTTCCTTTGATGTTGCTGAACTTCTTATGTGTCTATAGCTTACACTGGGTACATCTTATGAAGTTTCTACCTACATCTTTTCTACAGATCAAGAAGGGGTGTGTGATGTGTTCGCCTTCCTACTTACTAGAACTTTGGTCTTTGCAACATTGACTCTAAGGCCCGTCAATTCTAAACCTTGCTTCATACAATATTTAAATAGTTTCATCGTATATGAACATGAAGGATTGCTTAGAGACACAAGGCACGTTTATTGTGTTTCCATGGCATGAAACTGTCAGTAGTTCATGTTTAAATACTGTGTGCATTAAATGATATTTATCTCTCACTGCATGGGGTACATTTTTTTTATTGATCTTACTTAGAATGGAACAGTAAACGACATATACACACACACATCATCATTATTTAATGTCTGTTTTCCTTGCTGGCATGGGTTGGACAGTTTGACATGGAGCTGGCCAGCCGAGAAGCTGTCCAGACTCCAGTTGTCTGTTGTAGCCTGGTTTCTATGGTTGGATGCCCTTCCTAATGCCAACCACTATACAGAGTGTACTGAGTGATTTTTATACACACACACACACACACACACATATATCTATC
>NC_069006.1:11663944-11671045 GCF_001194135.2 Octopus bimaculoides | reverse complement strand
TATATATATATATATATATATATATATATATATACGACGAGCTTCTTCCAGTTTCTATCTGTCATATCTGGTAGGCTTCTTTTGGTGACCATCTACCAAATCCACTTACAAGGTTTTAGTTGGCCCAGGGCTATAGAAGAAAATGTTCGCCCAGGGTGCCATGCACTGGAACCAAACCCAAGACCACATGGTTGTGAAGTAGGTGTCTCAACCACAGAGCCATGGCTGCACCTTAATGCCATAGCTTATTACTTACTTTTACCTCAGTGTTGTTGTTGTTGCTGGATGGTGTCGATGTTGTTTCTGTCAGATGAAAGTCCCTAGAAGCTTCCAAGTGAGTTAGTCCCTCTTTCGATGCCTCAGCTTTGGAAAACTGTGCGATTCCTCTTTGCATCTTGGACTGAGCTGAGTAGAGCAGAAATGGTTGGCATGGTAGCAATCTTTCAGCTTCAATACTGTAGAAATAACAAGATAACCATAACATCAGCAATAATTAAAATAATAATAATAATAATAATCATCGTTTAATGTCCATTTTCCATGCTGGCACGGTTTGGACGGCTTTACTGGGGTCTGGCAAGCCAGGAGGCTGCACCAAGCTCGAATGTGATCTGGCAAGGTTTCTACAGCTGGATGCCCTTCCTAAAGCCAACCACTCCAAGAATGTAGCATGGGACTAGTCAGGTGGCACTGGCATCGACCACGCTCGTATGGTGCTTTTTACATGCCATAATGATAATAATAATGATACTGAGAATGTTTCTATGATGGCAACACAAGCAGTAGTGAGAGGAGAGGAGAGGACGGGGGAGAGAGAGTGGGGCAAATAAGGGGGATATCGAGGGCTAGAGAGATTGGTTTCAGCATGATTTCTTCAAACAAGCGCATGATGATTTCAAGTGGGAAATACGCAGGTCGTGGGCAATGAAGAGAGTGAACGTGATACCAGTAGTAATAGGGATGCTTGGAAGTATCAGTACTCAACTATCAACATGGCTCAAAACAATTGGTATAAATCACCCATGCCAGCATGGAAGGTGAACGTTAAACGAAGATGATGAAACGATGACGATAAAGATAGAACACCTACAAAAATCATCATTGCTTGGAACTGTAAGAGTTCTCCATAGCATTCTTGAAGCATGATTAGTAAACAAGTGTCACCTTAGTTTGCTGGCTGTGGACAGCTGACACTTTCCATCATACCCAGCAAAATAAGTTGGGAGTTTTAATCAAATAATAATAATAATAGATGTATCAATCCCAACAGATGACAATGTATCTCTAGAAGAAACGGAGAAACTCTCAAAATACAAAGATCTGGAAATAGAGATAACCGAATGTGGAGCCTAAAAACAGAAACAATCCCTAAAACAATAGGTGCATTAGGTATGATTAAAAAGCATACCGACAAATACATAACCAAAACACCAGGACTTATGAATATTAAGAATATATATAACATACAGAAATAGAAAATAGCACTACAAGGCACTGTACACATCCTATGTAAATCAGTTTTTAATACAGTGAAATAATAATAAGGAAACAAACTACAGCACATACCCAAGGTACACAAAGCTGTGCTCGGTAGTGCAGTGAAAGCATGTAATAAAAATAAGATTACTGAATAATAATAATAACAACAACAACAACAATCATCATTTAATATCTGTTGTCCATGCTGGCATGGGTTGGATGGTTTGACCAGGGCTGGTAAGCTGGAAGGCTGCACCAGGCTCCAGTCTGATTTGGCATGGTTTCTATGGTTGGAAGCCCCTCCTAACACCAACCACTCTAACTGGTGCATTTACGTGCCACCAACACAGGTGCCATTTGTGTGACATCAGTATCTGCCACAACTACAATTTCACTCGGCTTGATGAGTCTTCTTCTCATGCATGGCATAATGCCAAAGGCCCAATACTCGAAAGATGCTTTTTACATGCCACCAACATCAGCCACCTTGCCTCCATGAGGCCCAACGCTGGAAAGGTACTTTTTACGTGCCACTGGCATGGGTGTCAGTAACATGATACCCGCATTGGCCACAACTACGACTTCACTTGACTTGATGGGTCTTCTCAAGTATGGCATATCACCAAAGGTCTCTGTCACTAAGGCACAAGGCCTGGAATTTTAGGGGAGGGGGCTAGTCGATGTAATCGACTCAAGTGTTTCACTGGTGCTTTATTTATCGATCCTGAAAGGATGAAAGGCAAAGTCAACCTCGATGGAATTTGAACTCAGAACATAAAGGCGAATGAAATGCTGCTAAGCATTTCGCCCGGCGTGCTACTGATTCTGCCAGCTCCCCACCTTAAGAAAAATAATAATAATAATAATAATAATTTTGGCATCACGTGAAAGTTATAAATGAGTATCATCCATGCAAGCAGTTTTCCATGAAAAACATGCCTGGCCATGAGGAAATACTAACCTTGCTTAAGTGAAGGCTGGTGACAGAAAGGACATAGTAATTCTGCCTCAATAAACCCTGTCCAACCCATGTAAACATGGAAATGTGAACATTAAAACAATTATGATGATGATTGTAGCTGTTCCAGTAATCAGTTACAATTGAAACAGAAATAGCAGGGTTACCTCTTCAGTATCCAGTCAGGGTGAACAACTTTGCAATTCCTGAGGGCTGCAATCTTGCTTTGAGCTAAATTGGTTGTAATTATGTGCGTAACATTCTTCTTGCTCAGGTACATCTCCCAATGGCCTCCATGAATCATCATCAGTCGTTTGAGCTCATCACTGCTTGGTTCTGCCAATACAAAACACATTAACAGTCACCACTTTGTAACAATTACACAACTTTTGTCTGTATACAATGCTTTGCTGTTGTTGTTTAGCCCAAGGTCAATCCAGCCCCAGCAGACCTATGAGTAAAAGTGTTTCAGCTGTCACCCATCCCATCTTTTGTTCAGACATGGTGTATCTAGGATAACATTATCTTAAGTGTTGCTTAAGCCTAGATTAGCTTTGATCAAACAAACCAATGTTCAAAGATGTTCCAGTCATGACCAATCCATCGTGTATTTAGGACTACATCATCCCTGTTGTTGTTTTTAACCCAGATCAGCCCTGATCCAGCAAACCTATGATTGAAATGTTCCAGCCATGACTATCTCATCTTTCCTTCTGACATACTACATCTAGGATTACAGTATCCCATCAATCAAAAGGGAAAACAACAACAACAACAATAAGGATAATTTGCCTTTTTCTCAGATTAATGAAGTGAAATAACTAAAAAAAAAAAACACACATTAAAAAAATAAAAAATAAGCATATAAGAAAGAAATTCAGGAGACTTACTTGTATAACCATTAATGTATATTGTTACATCTTTGAATATATCTGAACAATGGCTTGTCTTCTGTAACTCATTAAAGGCACCGGACTGGAATTGGTCTTTCAATTTCTTCTTCTTGGCATTCATATAACCACCCTATAACAGATGATACACGCACACATTACATATGATCATCATAGTCATTTAACAGTTTTCCATGTTAGCATAGATAAACAGAATTTGTTGAGGTAGATTTTCTTCAACTGGATGCTCTTCATGTTGCCAACCTTCACCTGTTTCCAAGAAACAGTTGAGAAAAATATTGTGTGTACCCACTCGTCTTGACGTTACAGGATGGTTGTAAATAAACATCATTGTCATACAAGCAAAATTGTTTGCTCCCAGTCTTCCATGAAAAACATATCTAGCTATGGCAAAATACTACCTTACTTGGAAATAGGTGAGGATGGACTGGCGACAGGAAGGACATCTTCAGGCCGTAGAACATTTGCCTACACAAATTTCATCCGACTCTTGTAAGCATGGGAAAGTGGATTTTAAATGATGATGATGGCGAATATATATGTGTGTGTGTGCGTTAATTACATGGATAACGAACGCGAGTGTCTTATAACAGTTGTACTAGTTGTCAAAATAGTACAACGTGTATTCAGTACTGTCCTATTTCATTTACTGAAAGTCACCAAGATACTTTCGTTTTGTTTTAGGGATTAAAATGTAAAAAAAAAGTACTTCAAATTCTTGTTTTCAACAAGGAAGATTACGATTATGTCCGAATATAAATAAACTTTTCAAATTTGTTTTCTTTGCCTTTAATTTATATCTTTTTACATTTTCGAAAAACTTCTTTTTTTTTTAATTTTTTATTGCAAAACTTCAAATATTGATCGTTTACGATAATTTCCATCTTCAATTTGTGGTGATGAACCGAGAATATGTTGTTTTCGCATTAGTAAATGAAAACATAATTAAAAAAAAAAAAGACAGAAAACAGCTGTAAATTTCTCTACGCTAATAAATTTTTAATTAAAAGACAAAATTTAAAAAGAAATTTTGAACAGATTCCGAATCTCTGATGAGCAAATTTATGAAAAAAAAAATCTGAAGACATTTTTCGAAGTGTAATATAAAAAATAGATAAGAGGACCCTCTCCTTTAAACAATTATGTTGCGGTTTATTTAAAACTTATGTGAGACAGAACATAGGTAGAAAGCCTGACACTGTGGGGCAGGGGACTCGTCAATTACATCGACCTCAGTACTTGACTGACTGCAACAAAGAAAGACAAAGTCGACCTTGGCAGAATTTAGAAATAATAATAACTTCTTTTAATAATAATAATAATTCTTACGTGTTTTCCCCAACCATCAACATCATTCACAGATTTTCTATCTTGAAGCCAGAATCGGGTTTTCCCCCGTCGTTTGGCTAAATTCTTGCCTTTGTTGCTGGCCATCTTCATCACACGATCATCAATCACCAACAAACATTAAACAGTTAAGCTTCATCTCTATAAATATTGCAACATTTCTATTTACAGAACAATTTTCACGACGAAGTTTCTGTTTGTTGTGTAAAACCGGTGTTGTTTGTAGTTTTCCCCGGTGTAGATATCTTATAAGTTCCTGATTTATTGAATATTCGTCTGATTTTGTTCACCTATATACTTCTCATCTATCTTTACGCATAATATTTGCCTTTTTTTATATGCTTTCTTCGGAAATTTATGGAGCTATCAATTTCTTTACAATATTGAATACCGAATACGTTTGTTCTTTGAACACATTCATCATTGGGCATTTTTATTCTTTTAATACAAGCATACCAGCGTAGTAACCGTCAAAAATGAAGGAGTTTATTTCTGCATCCTTTCAGTAATTCTTAATGTTTTTGCTTCAAGAATTAGACCATTTCTTTCTTGTCTTACATTTTGTATTCTTTCTGTTATGCTCATTCTTTTTACCTACACTCATTCACCTACATTATTGCCGCTAACTCATAAGCTTCATTATTTCTTTTCTCTGTCTTTCTTTCAGTAAACATGTGTGTGCGCGCGCGTACGCGTGTCTAGACACATAAATACATGTTCTATTCTAACGGCCATTTTGCCTTGCTTACCAGGGTCAGATGACATTGATGTATATTTCTCTTTGTCATAGCTCCTTGTCTTCACATCACACACCAGTTATAAACGAATATGGCTGTCATATGTCTATATTTTCCGTCAAAACATACTTGTAACCAGTCAATGTACTGTTTAAGTCGATGTCGAGACAAAGATATATGATACACACACACACACACATCACAGTATCACGGTATCAACCAGACCATCAGATGATATTGTACACCGCTGGTCACAGTACGCTTCCAATTTTGTCTTGATTACACCATTCTTTTCCATCTGGACCCAAATCGCTTTACTAAATCATCTTCCATCGTTGTGGGGGTCTTCCGAGTGGCATTTTCTGATCTTTTTGATACCATTCAGCAACTGCTCAGGTCCACCTGTTGTCTGTGAACCTCACGACACGTTCAACCAAGCAGAACTTGTGCTTTTGTAGCTGCTCTCTGTTCTGGAATTATCTCATTTGAAATATGCTCTCATAATGATATTCCTAGCATGGATCCTTCCATGGCTCTTTGCATCATAGCTAATCAATATTCTATCCTCCTTATAGTAGCCCACATCTCACTTGCATATGAGGCATTTAGTAACAGAGTGTCGTAAGCGCCACCCTGGCCATTTTCGAAATTAGTATATCATTTTCTTTGTCTCGACGTCTAGAATCAAAAAACAGTTGGGAGGAAGAACCCGTGAGGCTTGCAATAAGGTCGAAAATCTGGCTGAAAAAAAATTGTACCTCGACGGTATTGACACGACGCTCGCTCATCCTATCTTGGACCAGAGAATTTAGTAACCCACTATCGTAAGCACACATGCTCAATCAATAACTTTGGTGTGGTCCCTGTATCGTTTTTCGGGGTATTGTGGCTCATTTTCTAATATTCCTCGTTGTCATCGTAACAATAATGGGCTATTATCTCACTATCTTGTCTTATTTACCTCTTAAAGATACTTACCTTGGTATATTAAAAGACAAACAACACCTTTGGAGGGAAGGGGTCTCTGTATGTTTTTTTCTAGGTATTATGGCTAAAATATGCAATGTTATACACCGTTTCATAGTATCAGTATATTCTACAAAATAAGAAAGATGCAGTCATTGTTTCATCTTTCAGATGCTTTCATAAATAAATAATTTAACGTAGGTGGAATGATTAGAGGAGGTCTTTGCGGTCATTTTAAGACCAGAAAAACATAACCTCCTTCCTTGGCGGAGGTAACCAGCTTCCTAACTCAATTCCTTGCCGAAATATCACATTCTGAAAGTCGCAAAATTTTGACTCGGGTTTTCTCGGGTTTTAAGTTGTGGTGCTTACGACGGTCTGTTACTAAACACCTCATATAAGAGTGCCGGTAGGATGGTACTGTTGAAGATTCTGGCACATATGTTATATATCTTTGCTCTGAGGACATCCTTTATCAAGGTAAACACCTTCCATGCTGTCTTTATTCTCCTTGAGATTTCAGTATCCGTATTTCCGTGTGTATTTACTCTCTGCCCTAAGTAGATGTACTCCTTTACCTCTTCAATTTTATAGCTTTCCACCTCTATTCGGTCTTGCATTGCGTCTTCCAACTACATATGTTTTGTTTTCGTGCGGTTCATATATGCATGTAAATATATATATATATATATATATATATATA
>NC_069006.1:11659682-11663379 GCF_001194135.2 Octopus bimaculoides | reverse complement strand
TCTAGGGGATGAGGGTCTAAACTATGAAAAGAGTAGATTTCTTGCTGTAGGAACTACACGACTACTCACACTTTAAAAGCGATGGTGGGAAAGGTTAGGAGGAGCTGGACGGGGATGAGAATAGTTCTGAGGTGTCTGCGTGGACCTTCAAAGTATGAGATGAGTAGAAGTGAGTGGGGACGGAGTGAGTGGGTGGAGGTTGCAAGAGTGTATGGGGTAGGGGTGAAAGATGGGGAATCAGTGAAATGAGGAAGAAGTAGGTGACAACTGTAAAGATTGGATTGGGTTGAAGGGTGGATGTAGTGAATGGTTGACAAAGGGTGGAGGATGACCAACGATGCATGAGTTAGGGGTGTAAGGGAGAGTAGGAAATGACCGACAGCTCGGAAAAAAAGGTGAGGTCGGAGTAGAATAGTAATGAAAGAGGGAAAAGAGATGACATGTGGTTGGGTGAGGTTGGTTGTGGGAGAGTTGGATCGGGTGAGAAGCAGGAGTAGAGCAACTAGGTCCGAAACCAGTTGACCCTTAAAGGATAAAAGGTAAAGTTCGATCATGACAGGATTTGAACTCATAATGTAAAGAACTGGATCAAATACCACAAGGCATCTTTTCCTGTGTTCTAAACAAATTCTGTCAGCTAACCACTCGAGAAAATAATAACATTAATGAAAACGAAGAAAATAATATGAAAAACAAAGAAAAGAAAGCGCGCGCGCGCGATGGACTTCTACACACTTTCCGTCCACTAAATTCACTCACAAGGCATTGGCCCAGGGCTACAGTAGAAAACGTCCAAGCCACACGGTGGGACTGAACCTGAAACCATATGGTTGCAAAGCGAGTTTCTTAACCACACATTTATGCCTGCACCTGTATATTAACTAATTTTTCCTTTCTGAAAATATACTTTAATTGGTTGATTTTCTATTTTGCATCTAGAATTAAGAAAACGAGATTTTGTGTGTACGTGTGTATAGGGGCTAAACGTGTATCTTATAAAATGCCTCAAAACTGAGTCGATGCAAGGGAGACAACTATGGTATTGTTGGTTTAAAACGAATCAGAATTCTGTTATTAAAAATATGTTTACAGCAAGAAAAGAAGAAAAAACATTAAAAGTATAAAAGATTAAGTTATCGAGAGGAAAAAAAACCGATAGCTACCTCACCAGGGAAACAAAGAGAAAAAGGGGGGAATTAAGCACCAGATGGTGGGAAGGAGAGTAACGGGTTGTACACCCCAGAAGAAATGATGGGTTTAGCCGCACCTCGCGAACATAATTGCAAAGGCGTTGCCGCGCAGAATAATCGGCGACACTCACTGCAACACCCAACCCACCTCGCGGAGCTCATTTCTCGGACGGGCTCATTATCCCGATTTTGCAGAGGAAATCAACAGAGTAGGGGTCTGAGAACAGGCGGTCTCGATGGCGACCGACACAAACTGATCGCGACCAGTCAGGTTCCTGTATGTGTTGATCTTTCTCTCGTCTGCGTTACGGGTGGCGATATCCAGGTTTGTAGCTGATGCAGCAAGGTTGAAATCGGAGAACGTGTCGCAGCACGTCGCGTCTCAGATTGGGGATCTGCTTCCGTCGGGGCGCTTCCCGTCCCCGCGGTTACAGACCCCAGCTGTCACAGGAAGCTAGTCGCGTCAAAGTCCATTCTAATTATGCTATTCGGAGACATAATTGGCTTTAAATGCCTCTCAGAACAGCCACCTTAAACATTGTTTACAGTTTAATTCTTCCAATTTCAATTGAATAAATAAACATTTTGAGTACACGCATGCACACACATATCCAATTAGGTTGTCTCTCTTCTTGCCCTGTCAACGGTATCATTACTACCAAACTGTTAGTATCTCTTAGCCTCCCCAACTCGTGAACTCTCAGTCCTTACAAATGCCGCCAACCTCCCTCCCACATCCTTATATCTTTCCCTACACACTCTCCTAAATGTGAGTAGCCATGTAGCTCCTGCACTATACGAATCAGCTCTACTCCAATCTCTTCCCTCATAACTTAACATACAGAAGCAAGGGCGAGCATGCCGGGTGAAATGCTTCGCAGTATTTCGTCTACTGCTACGTTCTGAGTTCAAATTCTGCCGAGGTTGACTTTGCCTTTCATCCTTTCGGGGTCAATTAAATAAATACCAGTTACGCACTGGGTTGATATAAGCGACTTAATCCCTTTGTCTGTCCTTGGTTGTCCCCTCTATGTGTAGCCCTCTGTGAGCAATAAAGAAATAAGAAAAGTTAGCACGCGGGGCGAAATGCTTAGTGGTATTTTGTCTGTCTTTACGTTCTGAGTTCAAATTCCGCCAAGGTCAACTTTGCCTTTCATCCTTTCGGGGTCGATAAATTAAGTACCAGTTGCATACTGTGGTCGATCTAATCGACTGGCCCCCTCCCCCAAAAATTTCAGGCCTTGTGCCTAGAGTAAAAAAGAATATACAGAAGCAACATCCTCCTTCCCTGAGCTACATGATGACTGAATAGTGCCAATGGTACAAAACGAGTACCCAGTACACATTGTAAAGGGGCTGGCATTAGAAAGGGCATCCGGCCATAGAAGCCATGCCAAAGCAGACACTGGGGTACAAAGCAATCCATGTTTCATTGGCTACTTGTCAAACTGCTCATCTCATGCTATCATGTTCATCCCATGCCATCATCATCATCAAATGATGATGATGATGATATGTATGCAGGTACATCTTTTATCATTTACTTGTTTCAGTTGGTAATCTGCAGCCATGCTGGAGCACTGCCCTGAACAATTTTTTTTAGTCAAATGAATTGATCCCAGTACTTATGTCTTTGTTAAGCCTGGTACTTATTCTATTGGACACTTTTGCCGAACCACTAAGTTATAAGGACATAGACACACCAACACTGGTCGTCAAGCAGTGGTGGGGGACCAACACAAAGACACACCTATGTAAATATATAAATACATACATACACACACACACACATATATATATATACATACATATATATATATATATGTATATATATATATAACAGGCTTCTTTCTGTCTACCAAATCCACTGACAAGGCTTTGGTCAGCCTGAGGCTATGGTAGATGTGATGTGAAGGAGGAAAAAGATGGATGCAAAGAGAGAATTGCTGTAGTCTTACATGTCGGTCTGAAAAAAGGGTCACTTTCAACACCTTCATGCTCCGTCTCAATCTGCAAGATTCACTCAATGTCCATGTGCGCTCTCCGTCACTGTACAGTCTAACATGTCTCCTCTGATGTGCTGTCCGCCGCCAACTCCCCGCTGACTCTGCATGCCCAACGCGGCCCTTCCGACAGGACATGCCTACTCCCTCATTTCTGGTCCTTCCCTACAACACAGCCTGGTTCATAACACCACAGAAGACATTTGCTTAAGGTGCCATGCAGTGGGACTGAACCTGGAATCGTGTTTGGGAGAGAGAGAGAAAGAGAGAGCAATACAATGCACAGACATGACCTGTAAATCAGAAGTTCACTTCCCAATTATGCTATTTTGGGTTCAGTCTAGCAGTACAGTACCTTGGGCAAGTGTCTATTGTCCTGGGCTAACCAATGCTTGACTATAGTGGACAGAAACTGAAAGAAGCCCATTGTATGTATGGCTGTGCAAGAGAAAGAGTTCGTTTATATTTGAATTTCTTCAAAAGTGACTGAGCTACAAGTGATGT
>NC_069006.1:11656380-11658211 GCF_001194135.2 Octopus bimaculoides | reverse complement strand
GTTCTTATATGTCGCATTCACACTCTCACACAGACATACATCTTTAACGCTACAATAAATATCTCTGTTATTCATCTTATACGGTTGTGGTCTTTCATTACTGGTCATCTATGTTATCGTCGCATAACATATTAGTATATCATCTTCGATATATTATTGTGTGTTCGACCGTGTGACGTGTTTAAATAAAAGGAGTCCTCTGTTTTTCCATTCGTCACCATTTCTCCTTTTATGAGTTCGCACGGTCGTCCCTTACATATATATAGATGTTTTCGATCTAGTTTGGATTCTTTGCAATCAAATTTGATTGCAAAGAATTCAAATTTGATGGCAAAGAATCCAAACTAGATCGAAAACATCTACATATATATGTATATAGCTGTAGAAATTTTGCTAGATCAGACTGGAGCCTGGTGCAGCCTTCTGGGTTGCCAGCCCTCAGTCAAATCGTCCAATGCATGTCAGCATGGAAAGCAGACATTAAACAACGATGATGATGATATATATAGTATTAATAAAGTAGGAGATGGAATGTGTATTAGTCTGATACACATTCCATCTGCTACTTTATTAATACTATTACCCCAACTGCTACTGCAAAGTTCCTGAAGTAAATCTACAGATAACAACAGGCAACCTAAACTCTACTGGTGCTTTACTCATCATCTAATTATACATTATTATACATCATCATCATCATTTAACGTCCGCTTTCCATGCTAGCATGGGTTGGACAATTTGATTGAGGACTGGTGAACCAGATGGCTACACCAAGCTCCAATCTGATCTGGCAGAGTTTCTACAGCTGGATGCCCTTCCTAACGCCAACCACTCTGAGAGTGTAGTGGGTGCTTTTACGTGCCACTGGCATGAGGGCCAGTCAGGCGATAATGGCATATAAATTTTTGTATAATTTTTCCATTAAATATACATACAAACACACACACATATATATATATATATAAATGTGTGCATGTCTATATACATACACACACGTGTGTGTATATATATATATATATATGTGTGTGTGTGTGTATCTCATACTACTGTCTTCACAAGTCACTTGATCTGAGATGGAGTGTAATGACATTGAAATAATGACACAATGGAAGGAAAAATAATTTCAACCATCTACAAACACATGAGGAAACTGTTTCTTTCACATAATTTATTAAAAATACAGTTCATATTGAAGTGCCAAAAACTTTCTGCACACATAAACCAAACACGTACAGTGGAATTGTGTCAAAGACCAACCAGGTTTACAGAATTTATTAACACTTCAACAGTACAAAGTGTTCTTAAGTGACTACAATGTTTCTTCTTTACACACACACACACACACACATACATAGATATATATTTAATGTTAATATAAACAGCAGGTTCCAATGTTTCACCCAAAAGGAGAATTGTCACTAAATGTGACTAGGCTATTCAAAAATACCTACATGGCTAGAAATAGAAGCTAAGAGGCCCTAGTGCTGTAGTTAATATACGTGTAAAAACATATGCTAACAGGGATCTGAATCATCTCAAAAATGCTGATCAATAATTCATAATACTGATGTCAGTTTTGGCAATTTCTGTTGCCTCATCAGTGAAGCCTGCTCGATCTCAGCTGTCTTCGGCTTGCTTCAGATGATTCAAGTCCCTGTTAGTGTATATGTTTTCATTCATATGCATTAGCTACACCATTAGAGCATTTTAGCTCATATTTCTAGCAATACAGGTGTTTTTCAACACCCTAGTCACAATTTGTGACAGTTATATATATATATATATATATATATATATATATATATATATTAGAGAGAAGTACTTGCATAAC
>NC_069006.1:11650043-11656103 GCF_001194135.2 Octopus bimaculoides | reverse complement strand
CCATTTAAATACACACAAAAACCATTAGATTCACTTCAACATTTAAATTTTATTTGCATCAAAATATTTTCATTACTTTGAAACTGCGACCTGTTCACTGACAAAATTTCATATATATATATATATATAAATTGTCACTAAATATACATACATGAAGGCACCTTGCCAAGTTGTCAGAGTGTTGCACTCATGATCACGAGATTGCAGGTTCAATTCCTAAACCAAGCAGGGTGTTGTGTTTATGAGAAAAACACTTAATTTCATATCGTTCCTGTTCACTCGGCTGCAGATCGGTGATCCTGCGATGGAATCACCTTCCAAACAAAGGGAAGGTTGGCTTGCTCACCTAGACTTTGGAAGGCTAAAATGATACAAATCACATTGTGACCAGAGATGTATAACAATATCCTATGGTCTGGTCAATACCATGATACAAAAATACTCAACTAAACGTATGTATGCTAGCATCTTTTATCTTCTCCTTGTTTCAGTCACAAGACTGTGGTCATTCTGAGGAGCTGAAACAAATTGACCCCAGTATTTTTTTTTTAAAGCCTAGTATTTATTCTATCATTATCTTTTGCTGAACATTTAAGTTATAGAGACAAAAACAAACCATCATTCTTTGTCAAATGGTAGTAAAGGACAAACACACACACACACACACACACATGTGCAACCATTAATCCAGACATCTTTCTTCTCTACATTTGTTTCCTCTCCTCATTCGTTCCTGCAGAAGAGCGTAGGCTTGAAACATCAGACTCATCCATTTTTTCCAAGCACCAAACTAATATGCCTTGTGTGTTGTAGCCTTACCTGTCTCTGTCTTTTGTACAGTTTTCAATCGCATATATATATATATATATATATATATATATATATATATATATATCTCATCATTATCGTTTAACGTCCACTTTCCATGCTAGCATGGGTTGGTCGGTTTGATTGAGGACTGGCGAACTAGATGGCTACACCAGGCTCCAATCTGATCTGGCAGAGTTTCTACAGCTGGATGCCCTTCCTAATGCCAACCACTCTGATAGTGAAGTGGGTGCTTTTATGTGCCACTGGCACGAGGGCCAGTCAGGCAGTACTGGCAACAGCCACACTCAAATGGTGTTTTTTACATGCCATCTGCACAGGAGCCAGTCCAGCAGCACTGGCAACGACTTCACTCGAATGTTTTTACGTGCCAGTAAGGCATATATATATATATATATAGATAGATAGATAGATAGATAGATAGATATATGTGTATGTGCATGTGTACATAATGGTTTCCTTCAGTTTTTAACTGCTAAATCCATTCACAAGGCTTTGGTCAGCCTGAGGCTACCCAAAGTGCCACGCAGTAAGACTGAACCCAAAATCATGTGATTGGGAAAGCAAATCCATACCACAAAGCGATACCTGCATCATTTAATAAACCAGAGATTTTTATGTGAGCTACTGTAAGTTTCATGTTCCAATAGCACAATGACCTGACAAGTTTACATAGTATGCCATGCTCTACACACTCGACTGATTACTTACTGTACTATCTGATCATCAGACTTACAATAGCTCACACATAAATCTTGTGTTTATTAACAGATATTTATCTCTTGTTTAATGGAGTGGAAGAGTACATTATATATTTTCAACTACAAGTGTAAAGAAAAGAAAAAGAAAACAATCAATATTAGGATTATTATCATCTTTATTTATTAATGAGATTTTTTTAACAATTGTTAAATGAATCAGTTCATACATATATTGTTGTTGTTAGTTTTGCTGTTGTTGCTATTATTATTATCATCATTATTGATATCGTTGTAGCTGTTCTTCAACTAATGCAAATATCTCGATGCTGTTAGGTAATTAATTCTCTATGGGACCACCAATGCCATTAATTACTGCCAGTCCTTCAACAGACCACCACCAACACCACCATCACAATTAGAACCCTCCACACACACACACACACACACAACCCCTCCTATCTGCCACTACTAGATCACACACACCTGCACATACATAAACAGACACATCCTATCTCGCATTTCCCACCAGCACAAGAATCCACACACACACACACACACACACACCCTACTTCTCACCTACACCACCACCAACTTACTAAACTAAACTGTCTCTTCGTTCAAGGTATTAAACTAATTACTATTGTAGTGTCTAATTAGTAATCATTCATAGATATATATATAATATACATACAAATATATATATGTATTTATGTATGTATGCATGTATATATATGTATTTATCTATCTATCTATCTATATCTATATCTATATATGTATGTATGTGTGTGTGTGTGTGTGCATATTTATCTATCTATCTATCTATATATATATATATATATATGTAAGTATGTGTGTGTGTGTGTGTGTGCGTATATATATATTATATAGTTTGAGGAAACCACATCTCATGTAGGAAGTAGTATAACAGTCCTCATAATGAACCCCTGGAGGACCTCAAAGCACTTGTAGCTGATTGGACTTTGCTGAAGGCACCCAAAGACCAAGGAGTGGTGGCAATGGTGGTGACGGTGGTAAACAGGGCAGTGGATGGAGTCAACAGTCCATGCACATGTACAATCTATGTGTTGGGCTTCCATACAGTTTCTGTTCACCCAGTGTGTTTACTCACTATTATTATTATTGTTGTTGCTGTTCAGCAATTAGGGAGAGGAGGCGGGAAGGGGCTGACTGAAATTTGGAAAAAAAAAAAAAATCTAAACCACTGTTAAAATGAAAGAATGATGTAAGTGATGGTGGTGGTGGCGGTGGTCTTTGTGGTAGTAGGTAGTAGTTATTGTTGCTGTTGTTGTTGTTAGTGATGATGATGTTGTCGATGATGTCGGTGACGAGGATGTGACGATGAAGAGGGGAATGAAGAAGGGGTATATGGTTACGCTTTTTTTTTCTTTTTTTTTTTTTTTTCTTTACAAAATTACACAAAATAAATGGGCTTCTTCACGTTAATTCCATATTCTGCAAGGGCCGGCACGAGGTCATCCATGGACAAGGCATAACGTTTATCCTGGAAAACATTTGGAAAAAGAGAAAAAGAGAAAAAAAAAAACTCATAAAATATAAATAAAAACCTTATCACAGTTTCAAGATACAACAAAAACGAATAATTTACCTGAGAGTCGTCATCATCATCATCATTTAATGTCTGCTTTCCATGCTGGCATGGGTTGGATGGTTTAACTGGTGGTACTGGCATCGACCAGGCTCAAATGGTGCTTTTTATATGCCACCAGTACAGGAGCCAGTCAGGTGGCACTGGCAACAACTCACGCTCAAATGGTGCTTTTTAGATGCCACTGGCATCAACCATGCTCAAATGGTGCTTTTTCCATGCCAAATATGACCCCACATCTGACTACCCCTACTAAAATGTTCATGCTTAAATCAAAAGGTTAATTAAAAATACTGTCACACAAATACTAACAAGTGTTCTGTTAATTAACACCAGCACAGGTATAGCTGTGTGGTAAGAAGTTTGCTATCCAACCACATGATTCCAGGTTCAATCCCACTACATGACACTTTGAGCAGGTGTTTTCTACTATAACCAGAGCCTTGTGAGTAAATTTGGCAGACAGAAACTGAAAGAAGCCGGTCGTGTGTGTGTGTGTTTTGTGTCTGTATTTGTCCCCCAACACCACTCGATAACCGGTGTTGGTGTGTTTCCGTCCCTCTAACTTAGCAGTTTGGCAAAAGCGAGCAACAGAGTAAGGACCAGGTTTAAAAAAATAAGTACAGGGGTCGATTAGTTTGACTAAAAATATTTCAAGGCAATGCCCCAGTATGGCCTCAGTCTAATGACTGAAACAAGTAGAAGACAAAAAATAAATAGGTGCAAGAGTGGCTGTGTGGTTAAGAAGCTTGCTTCCCAACCATGTGATCTCAGGTTCAGTCCCACTGTGTAAACACCTTGGTCAAATATCTTCTTCTATAGCCCCAGACCAACCAAAGCTTTGGTAGACAGAACCTGAGAGAAGCCTGTCATAGATGTGTGTGTGTGTGTGTGTGTGTGTGTGTGTGTGTGTGTGTGTGTGTGTGTGTGTGTGTGTATCCTTGTCTTGGTATTGTAGGAGCTGACAGAATCCTTAGCATGCTGGACAAAATTCAGAGTAGCATTTCATCTGTCCTTACATTCAAATTCCGTTGAGGTCAACTTGACCTTTCGTCCTTCCAGATTCGATAAATTAAGTACCAGTGGAGTACTGAGGTCAATGTAATCAATTTAACTACCCCCACAAAAAATTTCAGGCCTTGTGCCAATAGTAGAAAGGATTATATGTTTATGACTGTGAACGAGAATCACTGTTATACAAGCAATGCTGTTTACTTCCAGTCTTCCATCAAAAAAACACATCTGGCTAAGGAGAGATATTACCTTGCTTGGAAACAGGTGAAGGTTGGTGACATCAAGAGCATCCATCCACAGAAAATCTGCTTCGATAAACTTCATCCAACCCATGCAAACATGAAAAAGTGGACATTATGATGATGATGATGATGATGATGATGATGATGGTGCCTCTGGCACTATTAAAGTTGCCATGTTACTTGCAAATCAACAAACCCAGGGAGACAGGATTCTGCTGCATCTGTGTTAGATGGTGGTTGAGGTGTGAGGGAAGATGCTGGGGTATGTATACATATATATATATTACCTTTTATTTTATCAATTTACTAAGTTGATTTAAATTTTTAGTCTAGTATTTTATATATTTTTATGGATTTTATACTTTTCTTTTAGATTTTATAGGTTTTTAAATTAGTATTTTGTAGAGTACGCTTTTCTTGATGGTGTCTGATCTCCTTCATTGTTTGAATTGTATATTGGTGGTTCTTCTCTAAATTATATTTATATAGGCGCAGGAGTGGCTGTGTGGCAAGTAGCTTGCTTACCAACCACATGGTTCCGGGTTCAGTTCCACTGCATGGCACTTTGGGCAAGTGTCTTCTACTATAGCCTTGGGCCGACCAAAGCCTTGTGAGTGGATTTGGTAGACGGAAACTGAAAGAAGACCATCGTATATATGTATATGTATGTGTGTGTGTGTGTGTCTGTGTTTGTCCCTCCAACATCGCTTGACAACCGATGCTGGTGTGTTTACGTCCCCATAACTTAGCAGTTCGGCTAAAGAGGCCGATAGAATAAGTACTAGGCTTACAAAGAATAAGTCCTGGGGTCGATTTGCTCGACTAAAGGCGGTGCTCCAGCATGGCCACAGTCAAATGACTGAAACAAGTAAAAGAGTATACATATACTATTTATTATAAAATTCAATTTGGTATTACTAAATTGAATATTCCTGTATGTTTGGAATTTTACATTCCCTAATATTATAATATTTATATATATAAAATCATCATCATTTAACATCGGTTTCCCATGCTGGGATGGCTTGGACAGTTTAACTGGAGCCTGGCCATCTGGAGAGCAGCCCAGGCTCCAACTGTCTGTTTCGACATGGTTTCTATGGCTGGATGCCCTTCCTAACACCAACCGCTTTACAAAGTGGACTGGATTCCTCCAATGTGACACTGACATTGGTGTTTTACACATGGCATTGGCACAGGTGCTTTATATGTGATGCTGGCATGCTGGAAGGAGCACTTTTTACATGGCACCAGCCTATATACCATACATGGCACCAGCCTATATACCATACATGGCACCAGCCTATATACCATACTGAACCACAAAAGAAATGCCATTTTTTTCAAATGTCACTTTTAAATGGTAAATTCTGAAAATTTATTTCAGGGATGTAAGTGTAAATATTCCAAGACATGCTAGTTTAAGGCTGAGACCCAAATTGCAGGTAACCTATCACCTGAAACGAGATGCCAAAATGCAGCTGCATTGAATGCTGTGGGTGGCAGTCGCATATAATATGTGTATATATATATATATACTGTTGTGTCTGGGGAGAGTCATTTTCTTTTCGTGCCTTAAAATTTAATACACTCACCGTTAAAATTTCCACTTATTATTTTTATTTTCCTAAAATTTTCGTTGCGTCTT
>NC_069006.1:11648566-11650002 GCF_001194135.2 Octopus bimaculoides | reverse complement strand
TTTAGGAAAATATAAAAAAATAAAAAAATAAGTGGAAATTTTAATGGTGCATGTGTTAAATTTTAAGGCACGAAAAGAAAATGACTCTCCCCAGACACAACAGAATATGCTTCAACACACGAAATCACATAAAAAATCTTGCAAACCAAATCCAAAAACGAAATATATACATATATACACATATATATATATTCATACTGAGTTTTAAACTACTGGCTTAATCAAGAATATAATGCAGACAACAGGCTACTTCCCAAAGTACTGAGTCCTTTACTTTGATATATGTAAGCCATGTTCTTACAAACAGACACACAGGATTTACCTTTCCTTGTTTCTTTGAACTCTGACCTGAAGCTCTCATTTTGCAGTGCTGGAGGGCATCGTTGACAACATCGGACACAAATTTTTGGGCTGCTACAGAAATCAGACGAACTCTAGAAAAGATAAGAAACATTCTGTAATGACCTTTCAATATATTTTGCACACATACACATATTAATGCATGTGTGTCTGTATGTACGCACACACACACACACACATATACACATTATATATTGGGTTGGCAACTAAGTTCCAGTCGTTTTAAATTTAAATTTTTTTAAAGGTTTAATAAAAAATAACAACTAATTAATCAATAATGTATTCACCCTTGTTGTTTGCAACTTCTTCCCAACGTTCAACAAGATTTTCAATAACTCGTTAGTAGAAATCAAGTGATTTTGACGCAAAAAATTAATCCAACCAAGCTCTCAATTCTGCATCAGTATTGAACTAAACTCCGCCCATAGCATTTGAAAGAGATCGAAAGAGGTGGAAATCCATTGGTGCCAAATCAGGAGAGTACGGCGGGTGTGGCAGCACTTCCCACCCATGCATTTGAATGGCTTCCTTGGTCATATTGGCGATATGAGGGCCGACGTTGTTGTGCAGCAGAAGAACTCCATGCTGCCGATTAGGTCTTTTCCTCTTGAATAGCCGTGTTGAGTTGTTCCGTCTGTTGAACATAGAGTTCCGTGTTGACCATTTGGTTCTGTTCAAGCAATTCGTAATGGATAATCCCTTCCCAGTCCCACCATATGCACAACATCGTTTTACATGCATGAAGATCTTGTTTCACACATGGTGTTGCTTGTTTACTGGGGCTAAGCCATTCCTTACGCTGCTTCATATTGATGTACAGGCACCATTTTTCATTGCCAGTAATGATTCAGTAAAGAAATCGTCGCTTGTGTCCATGAGTTGAGCGGTGACAAACAAGCAAACCAGCGGAGATTGTGGCTCGTTGATTTTTGTTGTTCCCATGCTCCATACTTCTGAACCTTTCCCATCGAGTGAAGATGCTTCTCTACAGCAGTGTGGTAGCATTCCATTTTCTCTGTCAGTTCTTCCCTTGTCGTTTGATGAGAATTTTCATGCAAAAGTTGGTTTAATCGCTC
>NC_069006.1:11647561-11648299 GCF_001194135.2 Octopus bimaculoides | reverse complement strand
CACAGCACAAATGTTGCGAGCAGCTTTTGCGGCCTTAGAACCTTGATTAAAAGCAGAAAGAAGAAGTTTTCAAAAATGCTCGTTTTTCTTAACTTGACATACCATTTTAACGATCTGAATATTAACTAAAATTAACTAGGAAAAAAAAAAAAGATTCCAAAATGATTCTGAAATAGAATTCTCGAAAAAAATAGATTCCAAAATTTAAAAACACAATAAATTCCAAAATCCCAAAAACCCCAGCAGGAACTTAGTTGCCAATCCAATATATATTCTTTTATTTGTTTCAGTCATTTGACTGCGGCCATGCTGGAGCACCGCCTTAAGTTGAACAAATTGACCTTAGGACTTATTCTTTGGAAACCTAGTACTTATTCTATCTGTTACTTTTGCCGAACCGCTAAGTTACAGGGACGTAAACACACCAACATCAGTTGTCAAGAGAGAGTGGGGAGACAATCACATACATACCTATATATATATATATATCATCATCATCATCATCATCGTTTAACGTCCGCTTTCCATGCTAGCATGGGTTGGACGATTTGACTGAGGACTGGTGAAACCGGATGGCAACACCAGGCTCCAGTCTGATTTGGCAGAGTTTCTACAGCTGGATGCCCTTCCTAACGCCAACCACTCAGAGAGTGTAGTGGGTGCTTTTACGTGTCACCCGCACGAAAACGGCCACGCTCGAAATGGTGTCTTTTATGTGCCACCCGCACAAGCCAGTCC
>NC_069006.1:11642321-11647020 GCF_001194135.2 Octopus bimaculoides | reverse complement strand
GCTCTGAGAGTGTAGTGACTAGAGTAAGAATAGCCTGGGCAAAGTTCAGGGAGCTCCTACCTCTGCTGGTAACTAAGGGTCTCTCGTTCAGGGTGAAAGGTAGACTGTATGATGTATGTGTGCGAACTGCCATGCTATATTGCAGTGAAACATGGGCCATGAATGCTGAGGACATGCGTAGGCTTGAAAGAAATGAAGTTAGTATGATCCGCTGGATGTGTAATGTCAGTGTGCACACACGACAGAGTGGAAGTGCCCTGAGAGAAAAGTTGGACATAAGAAGCATCAAATGTAGTGTGCAAGAGAGGCAACTGTGCTGGTATGGCCATGTTATGTATGAATGGAGACAGCTATGTGAGAAAGTGCCACTTCCTAACTGTAGAAGGAACCTGTGAAAGAGGTAGACCCAGGAAGACATGGGATGAGGTGGTGAAGCATGACCTTTGAACATTGGGTCTCACAGAGGCAATGACAGGAGACCAGATCCTTTGGAGATACACTGTGATTGAGAAGACCCGGCAACTAAAGTAAGATCGTAGCAACACATGTCCAGCCCTGTTAAGAATACTCCTGATGCGTTGGGTGATATGATATGCTTGAGAAGACCTGTTAAGTCAAGTGAAACCAATATTGTAGCTGGGGCCAGTGCCCCCTGACTGGCTCCCATGCTGATGGCACGTAAAGAGCACCATCTGAACGTGGTCGATGCCAGGTCCGCCCGGCTGGCTCCTGTGCCGGTGGCACGTAAAAAGCACCAACCAATTGTGACCCATGCCAGTATCCCCTGACTGACTCCTGTGCCGGTGGCACGTGAAAAGCACCATCCGAACGTGATCATTGCCAGGCCTGCCTCACTGGCCGCTGTGCTGGTGGCACGTAAAAAGTACCCACTACACTCTCGGAGTGGTTGGCATTAGGAAGGGCATCCAACTGTAGAAACTTTGCCAGACCAGATTGGAGTCTGGTGCAGCCACTAGCTCTCCAGACCTCAGTTAAACCATCCAACCCATGCCAGCATGGAAAACGAACGTTAATCAATGATGATGATATATATATAGATAAAGTTAAAAGAATGGATTTGTATTTTTGCTACATGATGTAACTTTTGTTATTTCTAGAACTGGAATTGTGAAGTACTTGTCATCTTTTCAAAATTGTTCCAACGTTGTTATGGAAGAGAGGAATATTATCAATTGATTAATTAACTAATTAATATATGAATGTTCTCTCATAGTATTCTAGAAGCCAATTAGATGTCAGAAGCTACTGAACTAATGACCACAATCGATGTCTGTGTGTACATAAATATATATTTTTTTATATTTAAAGGACACAATACATATCTTTTTTTCAGTTCATTATGATATGTGGTTTATGATTGAAGAATATGTTTGAGATATTTCTCAATATATGAAATTATTAATAACACTTAAAGACATGTATTATGTCCTTTAAATAAATAATATGTATTTCTCACCAGACGGAGTACTTTTATTGGTGAATCATGGAGCAGTACATTATACATATACATATATATCTCTGCATGTGTGTCTATGTATGTGTTTGTTGCCACCACCACCTGACAACCTGAGTTGGTTTGTTCACATCCCTGTAACTCAGTTGTATGGTAAAAAGAGTCCAATAGAACAAGTACTGGAGCCAATTCATTCAACTAAAACCCTTCCAGGCGGTGCCCCACCATGGCCACAATGCAATGTCTGGAACAAGTAAAAGATGAAGGATAAAAGATATACAAATGAACACAAGAGTTATACATGAGCCACTTCAAGTTTCATATGCGGATAGGGCAGTAATTGGGGGTCTCATCCAATCTGAAATGGCCCACTCCACCTCCTCGTAATACCCCTCCTTTCAACATCATAACAACATAACTTTGTGTGGTCCTAAGTCTACCTGCCATGTTGCTGACCACTTTACAAGTTTCTCTATCAATTTTTACTTTTTCATTATTATCTTTTTTTTTTTTTAGCAGCATTTAAATGTCAACACTTTAATGTTTTGTACAGAGGTGAAACTGGCTGACATTTGATAGACTGCATCAGAGAGCACTTGAATCCCCAGTGTTCCTTAAACTCGTGACTCACAAGCCCGTCTCCCCAGGACCACTCCCTTCCTCTCCACGAACAAAAATCTATTTTCACATTGAGCACATCCTCTCCCTAGGGCATCAACAACCATTTGCATTCCCTTTAATTCTCCTTTTCCCCAACAAATGCAAACACTCCCACAGACATCTAGATCATATTTTCCAACACACAATTTGACACGGCAAATAGTGTCAACATGTAAACATTCAAACATCATCATTATCTATCCAAATCTTGCTGCATTTCACATGAAACTGTTGGTCTTCTAAAGTTGTCTTGCTTCATGGAAGTCAACCAACCTTTTTTGGTTGTAAATTTTGGTCTAAAAAATTCAACTTGCATGCCAGAAATTATGATACCCACATTAAATAACACCACACACACACACCACCTTTACTGTGTCTTACTGTTTTGTTTTTCTTAACATGATCAACATTTTGCCCATCTATCTTCACTCAGAAACCACATACCTGTGTACCAACTGCCTTCATCTGGCAACCATCTATTTCTACACTCCTATATTCAACAAACAACATACCTACCCAGTAATCCTCTCCACTCTCCAGAAACCGCATACCTAACCATCCACTAACCATTGCCACTAACCACTAACTACATACCTAACCACTCACTTCCTTCTTTCATACTTACCATGGCACGGAATGCTTGCAATTTTCTCTCTTCTCTACCTTGATCAAGAGCCTCAGTTAAAAACATTAATCATTTTTTTTCTTCTTCCTTTCCTAACAGTAATTGACTTATAATTAGATTTATTTTTAATTAATTTTAATAACTACCACATTTCCTTTGGATCACTTGTAGCTAACATACCTACCTGCACTAAATTCCTCCAACACTGAATTTAATACCACCACCACCACCATTACTACAAATTCATTTTATCCATAGTGAGATGATAGTTAAAAATTAAAAAAAGAACAAGAGAGAGGGACAGAAAGAGAGATCAGAACTCAAAACTGAGGTGATGACTGGACAAATACAGTAGGACAATTAGGTGTGACAACCAGCTGAATGACAATTAGGTGTGACATCTTACTGTATGTGACAGTATGACATCATACTCTGTGTGACATTGTGTCGTTCTACTATGGCTCTGGGCTGACCAAAATCTTGTGAGTGGTTTTGGAAGATTGAAACTGAAAGAAGCCTGGTGTGTTCATGTGCGTGTGCGTGTGCGTGAGCATATGTATGTGTGTATGTTTCTATCGTCTAATCTTGACATTGGAGGGTTGTGAAACAAGTATCACCACAACACAAGGCATTCATTCGTTTCCAATCATTCAAGAAAAATGTGCCTGTCCACAGGGGAATGTCACCTTAATTGAAAAACAAACAAGGGTTGGCAACAGGAAGGACACCCGGCCAAAGAAACTCTGTTTCCATGAATTCTGCCTGACCTATGCAAGGATAGAAAAGTAGGTGTTTGAACAATGATAAATGAACAGGATAGTCATGACTGAACTGACCTTTGATTAAGGTCTAGCTGGATCAGGGTTCATATGTGCTGGGGTGGGGGATGAAAAACAAAGGCAAACAACAACAGGGATCTACGATATCAAGTTCCAGTCTCTACTGGCAACATTGTTATATTTAGCCATTTTATCAGCCCAAGAAGGAGCCTTTATATGGACATTCAACCTGCTAGAAATAGCAGCCAAATCTCTCACAACTCACACATTACTGTCTGAAAGAACGCATTTAATAATTGAATTCTGTATATGCTACACCTGAAAGACAGAAAATAGACAACATGGTTGGAGGGTCTTTGAGTGAAGGTTTGCTAAATCAGGAACTAGCGTGAGGGAAAACAAGGGGCAGTAGTGACCCCAATCATGCCAAAGATCCACCAGGAGTTTGGCATTTGGGGTTGTTGATTCAGAATTTCAATGAGGTCCCTGAAGGTTTCAGTTCAAGAAGAATTGAGCTGGACAGACTTAACATTATCACTACCACTACCATCACTATCACCACCACACTGTCATACCACTACTGCTACTGTCATCACTACCACCTGCACCAATACACCACCACCACCACCACACAGCCAATAATACAAATGTCCACAATTACTACCACTACAGTAACTATTACTACCATCACCACAGCAACTACCTCTACCACCACCACTACCCACTTACACTAATTACAACACACAACCACCACCACCACTGCAACAACAATCTACTTAGTGAAAAGTCACATACAAGCATACACATGCAACCACACACACACACACACATACATACATGCAATGACAGGTTGCACACAATCACAGACTGGCACACACACATACACACACAGATACAAGTCATATACACACAATTACACACATGCAATGACTGGTTGCATACAATCACACACTCATTCAGACACAATTACAGGCAGCAAGCACACACACACATACACACACACACACACACACACACAAATACTGACCTTAAAGTTGTTAATGCAAGCTTTTATTAGAGTGAAACAAAAACATTGAGTGTCTATGTACGTACGTGCCTCTGTGTGTGTGTGTGTCTTTCTCTCTCCCCTCCTCTCTACATTATCTCTCCTTCCCCCCCCCG
>NC_069006.1:11637444-11642305 GCF_001194135.2 Octopus bimaculoides | reverse complement strand
CTCCGCCGCCACCTTCATCATTCATTACCAACAATGGAATATATGATGATTATATCATAATAGTTCCAAGTCATCAGTTAATGAAGTCTGTACTAAAACTAGTACTGCCAACATGCTAACAGAAATACCAGATACACAGCATTTGTGTGTGTGTGTGTGTGTGTGTGTAACTATTAGGGACAGAAGCAGTATTAATACCAAAAGGTAATATTTATCCCCACTGAAAAATGGATTTTGTGTCATGGTAACTATTGTAGTATTTATTCTGTGTTCTAACACAACATCCACTTTTAAGGGTGGGGGGTGTAAATGTATGTGTATGTACGTACAATATACATGTACCCTTTCTCCACCTTTCATAATACCCCAATCTTACAATTTTCCCACGACAACCACAACTTTTAGGACTTAATACAAAACTTTTAGTTTTTAACAGTCCATATTTAAAATTACCACCACCACCACTAATCCTACAACCATCTCTACTACCATTCCCAGCGCCACCACCACAATGTTAAATAAAGAACCCTTTTTTTTTTAAAGCTTAACTCATATTCCAATCTCACAGTCTGATAATGAAACAAAGTTCATTTGAATTTCATAAATCCCTTCGAAATTATTAATTACTTCCAAAGTAAATTGAAAGACATACAATGTGGGGAGGTGGGGGAGCACAATATATTACCGTTATTATTGTTAGAAAAATAGGGTAATAAAAAGGGGGTAAGGTTAGTAGAATAATTTAGCAGTAACAACCATTAAAATAGCTGCCATCTGTTTCTCTTCTGACACAGATGGTACACTAGAATCAATAATTACTCAAGTAACCTCAATGTGGCAGCTCAGATTGCTAGAAACAGCAACCAGTCTCCTTCAAACCACATCATCCTTCAACTGTCTTCAGTCATCATCATCATTTTAATATCCACTTTTCCATACTTGCACAAGTCAGATGGACACACACACACACTGGGCTTCTTTCAGTTTCCTTCTATCAATTCCTCTCAAGGATTTGGTCAGTCTGCAGCTATATAGATGTCCAAGGTTCCATGCAGTGGGACTGAACCTGAAGCCATGCAGTTGAGAAGCAAACTTTTTAGCCACACAACCATGGCCTGTGAGGACAAAAACACTAAATAATGTAGTCCTTGGGATCGTCATGAATGGAATGTCTTTGAGCATAGTTTTACTAGATCAAGGCAGATGTAAGTGTACCTAGGACTATATTATCTAATGTTAACTTTCTTTCTTATTGTTTCAGCCCAGGTCAGCTATGACCCAATCGAATTATGATTACAAGTGTTCTGGACATGACCATCCCATCTTTTATTCAGACATATGTACCTTGGACTACAATAATCTAATGTATCATTGTTTATCACAGTCTAGTCCTTGGTCAGCGCTAATCCAGCAGAACCATGATCAAAGATGTTCTAGCTATGATCATCCCATCTTTTTTCCATAGTGTATCTAGGACTATATATTCTAAATGTGTCTCCCCTTGTTGCTGCTGTTCTTTAGTCCCAGATCAACCTTTATAGAAGAGATTCCACATACGGCCAACCTATCTTTCATTCAAGTATAGGGTATCCAGGACTACATTCTCTCGTGCCCCCCCTCCACCTCTTTGTTATCATTTAGCCTCAACTCAGTTGTGATCTTGTAGAATAATGATTAGACAATGTATCTAGGACTACATTAATATAATGTGTCCTTATCCTTCCCAAGAAAATAGAATGGAGTGTGATTGGAAGATTTGCCTTATTTCAAACAGGTTCACAGGCTCCCACACCATCTTTCTGTGAATTACTTGTTCATTCATTTTTACATCTGTTTCACCATGCTAACATGGATTAGATGAGTATATTATTGAGGCAGTGTTTTACAATGAGATGCCCTTCCAGTCACCAACCTTTATCTAATTTTCAAGTACGGAATCATGAATGATCAATAGTAAAATTAATAACTCTAAAAAAGGGCAAGAGTGGACAATGAATAGTGGAAAACTGAAAACAAAATCACAGATACAGGCACATGCGTGGCTATGTAGTTAAGTAGTTTGCTTTGCAACCACGTGGATTTGGGTGGAGTCCCACTGTGAAGCACCTGGAGCAAGTGTCTTCTACTATAGACCTTCTGCCTTGTGAGTGAATTTGGTAGAGAGAAAGTGTGGAAATCCATTTTGTGTGTGTGTGCATGTCACATCATCACTTGACTCGGGTCTAAATTTGTTTACATCCCTGTAATTAAGTGGTTCAACTAAAGAGGCTGACAGAGCAAGTACCAGCCTTAAACATATATGCTGGGTTGGTTTGTTTGACAAAACTCTTCAAAGTGGTACCCCAGCATGGCCACAGTCAAACGACCGAGACAAGCAACAGAAGAGACATAAGGTGTCTGTTTCAGCACATGAAAGTTGCAAGAGTTATGGGCTCTCATTTGTTAAACATTTGATTGGTCAGCTCTGTGGATGAGGAGTCCTAAAGGGGAAGTAACCAGAGGCTACTCAACAGCAGCAGCAGCAGTAACAACAACAACAACATGGTCAATAAGATGAAATAGCTGGAAGGTTAGGATGGTGAACTAAACGAAAGGTTAAAGGTCAATGGTCCCAGTGGAATCTGAGAGGATAACTGAAAGAGGTGAAACTTCACTCTGTAGTGCACACACACACAAAACAAATTTAGTTTTGAAACTCCAGTGCCATTAGCCGTATTCTTTGCAATGGAATCAAAATGTACAAAATAACAGAAAGATCTACCAACAACATTTGATAGAAGATCACATGCACGCACAGTGGAAGGTCACATGCACACAGCTGATGGAAGGTCTCACACACATACCCGATGGAAGGTCGCTGCATGCATGCACATACACCCCCCCACACACACACACAGCTGATAGGAGGTCTCACATACAAACGTGATGGGATGTCACACATATACCTGATGGAAGGTGACTGCACGCACACACACACACACACTTAGAAGGTGCACACATTTGAGAAAACTTACATACACAAACATCTGACAAAGGATCACCTTCCCTCAACCTCACACCACACATACTCCTAAAACAAGGGCCAATCTGTCCACCATCTCCATACACACACATAGATGAAAAAAAAAAAGGTTTCTCCCTTCCACCCTCATATACATGAATAAACCACGCATCTGATAAAAGTTCAAAAACACACACACACACACACACTACCTACCAAATGGATGCTATTCCACCCAGAGTAACGATGTAATTAGCAAGTGGAGTTAATGAAAGACATTAAGTTTAGACTGTTTAATTAATATCTAGTAATAAACCCACTGATTAGTTTAATTAAAGTCAAACAAAGATGTAGTTTACTCATTAATTATAAATGACATTATTCTAGAAAGTATGACCAACTCAAGGTCTTAGAAACTTAGTGTTGTAATTGTTATTGATGGTGTTGTTGTTGTTGTTGTTGCTGGTGATGTTGTTGCTTAGCCCCAGGTCAAACTAGATCCAGTACGTCTATGATCAAATGCATTCTACCTATGACCATGCTGATTTTACTAAGCTAGAATGTATGTGCTTGTATGTGTAACAGGTACAAACGTTGTGTGGTTAAGATGTCCACTTTCTAACCACGTAGTTTTGGGTTCAGTCCTACTGTATGGCACCTTGTGCAAGAGTTGTCTATTATAGCCCTGGGTTGGCCAAACCTTTATGAACAGATTTGGTTGACAGAAACTGAGAGGAATGTATCATATATATGTGTGTGTGTGTGTGTGTGTATGTGTATGTGGTTGATGCCAGTGACCCTGACTGGCTCCTGTGTTGGTGGCACATAAAAAGCACCGTCCGAATGTAATCAATGCCAGGCCTGTCTCACTGGCTTCCACGCCGGTGGCAAGTAAAACACACCATCTAAACGTGGTTGATGCCAGATCTGCCAGACTGGCTTCCATGCTGGTGGCTCATAAAAAGCACCATCCAAATGTGATCAATACCAGGGACCCCTGGCTGACTCCTGTGCCGGTGGCACATAAACAGCACCCACTACACTCTCGGAGTGATTGGTATTAGGAAGGGCATCCAGCCGTAGAAACATCATCAGATCACATTGAAGCCTGGTGCAGCCTTCTGGCTTGCCAGACCTCAATCAAACCGTCCAACCCATGCCAGCATGGAAAACGGACGTATGATGATGATGATGATGATGTGTGTACACTCAACTGTGATGTAATGCTTCTTATAGCAGAAACAGCTGTAAGATAATGAAGGTGATTACATAATCCCTGTTCCTTTGTCATTCATTAATTAATGCAAAATATAAATATAAAAATATATAAATAATATATATTTATATTTCATTACTTCACAAAATTAATTGAAACAAAGTCAGTGTTATGTCTACAAAAATATAGTCACAAAAAAGTTAACTTCATGTTAATTTATGTTCCAAATGGAATAAATTCTTCATTATTTTACAATATCAACTGAAACAAAAGCAGTGCAAGTCTGTAGAAAAATGGTCAGAAAAGAAATAAATAAAAGACGAGAGAGAATTTATGGGCTACTCACATTCGAGGGTCACAGGCATCAAAGCCAGCTCGATTTAGGTAATAGGCTGTGACGGAGTCTGGGATCTGTGGGAAAAAAGAAATTCTCACAAATTAGTTCATTTAATTAATTCAGGTAATATTACAACAATTACTCTTTTACTTGTTTCAGTCATTTGATTGCGGTCATACTGGGGCACCGCCTTTAGTCGAGCAAATTGACCCCAGGACTTATTCGTTGTAAGCCTGGTATTTATTCTATCGGTATCTTTTGCTGAACTGCTAAGTTATGGGGACGTAGACATAGCAGCATCGGTTCT
>NC_069006.1:11635409-11637407 GCF_001194135.2 Octopus bimaculoides | reverse complement strand
ACACACACACACACATATATAATATATACACAACAAGCTTCTTTCAGTTTCCTTCTACCAAATCCACTCACAAGGCTTTGGTCAGCCCGGGGCTATAGTAGAAGACACTTGCCCAAGGTGCCACAGTGGGACTGAACACGGAACCATGTGGTTGGTAAGCAAGCTACTTACCACACAGCCACTCCTGAAATTGTAGCATTTTTATCATTAACTTAGGTAATTAAGACATACAATACTAAAAAAAGTGGGCCCAACGATTTGCTGTCTGGGGTTGGCAGGACAGACAGTGTTGACCCAGACAGATAGTGTTGGCCACATTCAAGATGGGGGTAATCCCCCCAATGGTGGGGTATGGCAACATTTTCGGAGAGCACAGGTTACTTCAGAATGGGGTATGAGAAGGTAACATGAATAAAACTTATGATAAAGTTTTAATTAGAACCTGTTTTGAATATCATCATGATCACCAGCCTTATTGTTTTAATGTCCACTCTTCTTTGTCTGCATGGAGGAGACAGGATTGGTTGAGGCATATTTTCTACAGCCAGAGGCCCTTCCTGTTGCAAGCCCTCTCTTGTTTCCAAGCAAGGTGATATTTCCTCATGAGTAGACAGGTTTTCACGGGACATTGGAAACGAATGACATTGTAAATGAGTGTGACAGTGACCCTCGCTTACAACTATCACACAAGGTCATGGCAAAGAGGCACAAACACACACACAACAGGCTTCTTTCAGTTTCCATCCACTAAGAAAGGTGAGGATGCCTACAGCAGAAGACACTTGCTCAATGTTCCAGAGTGGGACTGAACCCAAAACCATGTGGTTGGGAAACAAACTTCTTCACCACACAGCCATGTCTGTGCCTCCTTTGAACATATAGATGTTAATATTATCATCATCATCATCATAGTTTAATGTCCACCTTCCGTGCTGGCATGGATAGGACAGTTTGACAGGAGTGAGCCAGACTGCACCAGACTTTTGTGTCCCGTCTTGGCATGGTTTTTACAGCTGGATACCCTTCCTAACACCAACCACTCCGCAGGGTGGACTGAGTGCTTTTTATGTGACATTAGCACAAGTGAGGTCAGTTTTGGCAAGGTTTTTACAGCTGGATGCCCTTCCAAATATCAACCACTTTATAGTGTGGACTGGATGCTTTTTACGTGACACCAGCACTGGCAGGGTCACCAAGCAACTTGCAAGACAAGGAATAAGAACTGAACCTAGAATCATAAGCTAGAAACACATCTAAGAGTCCGCTAGGGGGAGACACTGGAGCAGATGAAGGTGGTTCTTACATCTTTTACCATATGTAAGAATTTCTTCTCCAGGGTAACTGCAATGAAATTGCTCTTAGAAGTTAAAATATGTCCAAACATATTTTAACTAACCTAAAGTTCATGTACATTATATATCAAACCCATCTAATCACCCCCACCCCAGATGTAAAATGATAATGATGATGATATAGTAAACAAATATTTCTGTTGTCAAAATATTTTTACATATTGTCACATCACGATAAAGGTCTTGTTTGACACATAGAGACATGTCACCCACCCCAACAATACAGGGTGTCCACAAAGTCTGGGTACAGGGAGCAAATAAAATCGTAACATAAGCAATTGAATATAAGAAATAATTTCTTAAAGTATGTGTTAATCCCCGTGTACCCAGACTTTGTGGACACCCTGTACATATATATACATATATATAGATAGAAAGAGAGATAAGATAGGCAGGTAAACAGGTTGATAGCAAGATAGAGAGAGAGGGGGGGGTGAGAGAGGATAAATGAAAGTTTGTACTGACTGTTGTTGTGTAGTCTTCTAACTGAAGAATAAAATCACTGAGAGGAACACCTGCAGTCTTTACTTCATGAGGTCCAGTCATTACCTGGCCAGCTGTAGCACCACCGCCACCACCAGCTGTCGCAGCCATAGCTCCGCTGTCTTCCATCACTGAAACAAGAAAAGATAGGAAAACATTAATA
>NC_069006.1:11626464-11634328 GCF_001194135.2 Octopus bimaculoides | reverse complement strand
CTGATCAAATTCATCCTATGGTTGCAGAACTGTTTCCAAAGGGAAATGCAATCTTTCAGGATGATAATGCACCAATTCACACAGCTAAAGTTGTTACTGAATGTCACAAGGAACATTCTAGTGAAGTTGAGCATCTTATCTAGCCACCACAGTCCCCAGATCTCAATATTATTGAACATTTATGGTGCAGTTTAGAAAAACAAGTAAGGAGTCAATATCCTCCACCATCATCACTACAAGAACTGGAGACTGTTTTAGCTGAAGAATGGACAAAAATTCCTTTGGAAACAATTCAAACTTCGTTTGAGTCCATACCTTGTAGAATTCAAGCTATAATTACTGCCAAAAGCAGTCCTACCCCATATTAAAATAAATTTGTTTGAAATTTTAAGGTGTCTCCATTATTTTGTCCAACCCCTGTATGTGTGTGTATATATATATATATATATATATATATATATATATATATATAATCGTCCTATGTATGATGGTAAACTGCATTCGGTAGTGGGCCCCTGGTTCAAAGGTTACAGGGTTTTGAGGAGTATGGGATCACCTCTTAGCCATGATTGTTCCCGTAGCATCTGTCAGGGTCCCAGCTATCAATTAATTAGCATGTTAGAGAACTGCCTCCAGAAGAAGGTCACTCACAGAAACCCTTATCGGACCCGGGGAAGACGAGGACAATTCAACTCTTAAGCTGCTGCTTATCAAAGAGAAGGTAACTCCATACAGATCCTACATCCTGATAACCACTGGGTTCTTGGCACTTGTTGCACCAGACCGACACAGTTTTGAAGGCCAAGAGTGAGGGACTTTCTCTGCACAAATGATGCCCACTAGAATTGTACAGGTTGTCCAGGAGACCAAAACACTAGCACCAACACCATTGCACCTTCTTCAGTTCAGTAGTGACAGGGAAAGAAAGTGCCATTTTAAATGGTTAGTCTCATTCCATCTCTACAGTTGTGTCTTGCCAAACCCTCATTTATCAAAGCAATGTCAGAATCCATATTTCACCATCATCATAGTTGCACTTTTCTTCTACATGTTTGCATGGGTTAGGCACAATTTATTGAGGTAGGTCTTCTACAACAGGACACTGTTCCTATCACCAACCCTCACCTGTTTTCCATGCAAGGTAATATTTCCCCATGATTAAAAATCCTTTTCACAACAGACTGGAAACAAACAAACATCACTTGTATGAAGGTGATGCTCATTCACAGCCATCAAATTATGTCAAGACAAGAGTACACACACACACACACACACACACACACACACACACACACACACACACACACACACACACACACACACACACAGTATTAAACTAAAATAGCCATCAATGCATTATACTTAATATAAATATATTGTTGAAAGGCAAACTTACTGCAGAATTTGTTGGGAGATAATATTTCTGGTAGATGTGCTGAGTTTAAAAACAGAATATATATCAGAGGAAGACAAAAATCATCCCACCACCAATGAGAACACCAGATGTATTTCTGTTTTTCATGGGCATTGTCAACAGCATGTATTCACAGCCAGCTGTTATCATCTCCAGAAGAATACTGCAGTAAATCTCACTTTCAACACTGTATTTACATTAACCCTTTTTAATAGATTACTGTCAAATGCACTGCTTATTTAATAGCTCTGCCTTAGCGAAGGCGGAGGTATTGTTTTCAGTCGTGTTTGTTTGTTTCTTTGTTTGTCCATGGACAAGATATCTCAATAACTGCTGGATGGATTCAGATGAAACCTTCAGGGATGTTTGGCCTCATGACTGGCAAGAACTGATTAGATTTTGGGATCGATCTGGTACCGGACAAGGATTCTGGATTATTTTTCCTGTTTTCTTTTGAAAGCAGTCAGGTTCATTTTTTAGTATTCTCGTTTGTGAGAGCAGTCGAGTTTATATCAGATATTCTCATTTTAAAAATCATCTCTGGTTAACTGCTGAGAGGACGTTGGTGTTGCCTTGTTCACATTGTTTTCAATTAATCAAATATTATCTCAAAGCTTGTCGGGTAGGTGTGAGAAGCTGGATCTGGTCAGTTTAAATTTTAAAGGGTTAAGTATGATACATAGATGACCATCTTAATCTAATACTGCTTTTGTAGCATATAACAGATTTTAATTTAGCTAGGCAACTCTTCCCAACACCAGTGAATATTTATTCAATGTTTTCCTATATATAAGTGCTGACAAGTCACATGTAAGCATGCAGCTGGTTGTCATTACACACCATTGACAATGCTCAATGAAGTAGAAATGCATCTGGCATTCTTACTGGCCCCTGCTGGGATGATTTTCGTATCTGTCTCCAATATCACAGCATCAACTATGCCACCACAATGTGCTTCCAATCTTGTTTTAATTGCACCATTCTTCTCCACCTTGACCCAAACTACTCGATCACAGTGTCTTCTCATCACTATGGAGATCTTCCAAGTGGCCTTTTCTGATCTCTTGGGTACTACTCAGCAACTGTCGTTGTAAGCCTAGCAACATGTCCAACCCAGAGGAACTTGTGCTTTTGGTACTCTGCGATCATATCGTTCACTCCAATCCATTCTCGAATTATCTTTCAAATATGCTCTCTTAACAACATTCCTAGCACAGATCTTTCCCTGGCCCTTCAGTTCATAGCTAGTTGGTGCTCTTTTTTGTAGTAGCCCATGTCTTATTTGGATATACATTGTGTTTTTAAACACAGCACATAAAAAAAAAGAGAGATATTATCTCCAGACAAAGTACTGCATTAAATTTGCTTTTCAACAACATACTTGCATGAAGTGTGTTAGATTGAAGTCACCTTCCCAGTTGGGTTGGTGTGTTTCCTGTAGAAATACTAGAGCAATCCAAACACTGAAAGATTTGGACCGGAATCCAAACAAGTGAAAAAAGCCACAGCATTGAATACAGTTCAAACTGGCTATGGCTGGCAAGCGATTGCATGTGTAACCCTTCAGTAGGTGAAGCCTACAGGCTAAGGGACCAAAATACTTGTCACCCTGAGATACCTGCCGATGATGCAGAATTGCAATCAATTCAGAAGAGCTTGAAATACCTCTGAGTACTACCAACAATTTCTGTGCGGGGGTGAGGAACAGCTCCAATGTTTATTTTATATATATATATATATATATATATATATATATACATATATAAATGAACGTATGTATGCCATACACACAAGCATGCATACATCCTCCCACCAATATAAACGATAAAAAAAAATTTTAATAAAAAGAAAAAGCAACTAAGTTCAGCTATCAGATTTCCTGCCTTCAATTCTATTTTTGATCTCTACAGTAGATGCCAGCACCCACCACCACCACCACAGCATCTTGACTTCCTGCTAAGAAGAAGAAGAAGCGGAGGGGGAGGAAGTAACTATAGCTGCAACACTAATTCTACACTACCACTACCAAATCGTAAGTAATTAGACCATGATGTAAGAGCGTGTTGTTTGTTAAAATTTTTCAAAGCCATCGGACAGAGATGATGTTGTACAACAGTAAACACCAAAACTTCAAGCAAGAACACAGAGGTTGCAGTGAGATATTGCAGAACTTGAACAGAACAATGATAGACAGACAGACTATTCCAGATAACTTCTGAATACAGTCCTACCCAACCTGCCCACCCCCCATGAAATTGTCAAGAACTGACACAGATTGTTCCTATTCTATGATATTATATACACACACATATATATCATCATCATCGTTGTCATCGTTTAATGTCCGCCTTCCATATCATTGTCATCATCATCATTTAACATCCGTTGTCCATGTTGGCATGGGTTGGACAGTCTGACCAGAGCTGGTAAGCTGGGGAGCTGCACCAGGTTCCAGTCTGATTTGGCATGGTTTCTATGCTGGATGCCCTTCCTAACGCCAACCGCTTTACTGACTGTGTTGGATGCTTGCTTCTCAACCACTGGATTTAATTCCATTGAGTGGCACCAGGGCCAAATGTCATCTACTATAAAAACAGAGCTGACCAAAGCCTTGAGAGTGCATTTGGTCAACAAACTGAAAGAAGCCCATCGTATGTATGTATGTGTATGTGTTAGGTGTAAAGTAAACTGGCCCTTTTGATGACATTACATGTCTGCTGTCTTCTCTCTCCATCAACACACTGTCCCCATGACATGGACCCCCAGTGTCTAAACACACTGACCCATGAAACTATCTTTTGTCTGTCTCTCTTAAAAAATTTTAATCCCATCTGTAACAATAACTGACCCATCAAATAGTTTGATCCAATTATAGGATTTGTTGACTTATCTTTTCTACCACCACCACTACTACTATTGCCACCACCTTAACTAATATTACTATTACTACCTCCTCTTCCTCCACCAGCATCACAACTAATATTACTCCCACCACCACTACCACAACCACTATTACTACCGCTAATGCCACCACCACCATCTTCACAGCAGTTTTTCCATTGTTAGGCCTGACACAGGGTTAAACAAGAACAAAAAAAAAAAACAGCTGAAGTGGTTTTGCTAACATCCTGGATATTACAACAACAATGAAACTGATTGTTGAGAAAACAAGGACATCTCAAAGTGCTAGAAACAGCAAGCAAATAAATCTTCCACAAATCACACCACATTGGAGGGACAAGCTGAAGCACCTTTGTCCATAGACATGCACAATTACAGATGACTGGCGTCGGTGGAATGGTAGATTTTTGTCATCCGATGAGGATTCAGTAGTTTGCTCTCTACTCTTGAATTAATATGTGGCTGAGTAATCCACAGACGTTTACCTTCAGTATAAGTAAATTCTCAAGGCATGACAGTGTGTGTGTGTGTATGTGTGTGACAAGACTGTACTGTTTTCGCTTACAGATGCACCTGGCAAGCATCTATACAGTTCCCACCTATTCAGTTTCAAGAAAGAAAGAAGTTGGCCCAAAGACTATAGAAAAAAAACTACATTTGCCCAAGATACCACACACTGGGATTGAACCCATATCCCCATGGTTGTGAAGCAAGCTTCTTAACCATTCGTCCATACTATGCCTACCACATTATATAGTGCGCAATACAAAAGTTGTGATAGGGTCTGGTCTATAGCTGTGTTGAGTCCTAATCAAACTCGATTCAGCAGACCCATGACCAACCCATCTTTTATCCAGATGTAGTCTGGCACATGCATGGCTCTGTGTTAAGCAGCTTGCTTTGCAATCGTGGGGTTGCAGGTTCAGTCCTACTGTGCAATACCTTGGGCAAGTGTCTTTTACTATAGCCTCAAGTTGACCAATGCCTTACGAGTGAAATTTGGTGATGGAAACTGTGTGGAAGCCTATTGGGTGTGTTTCTACATACATAAATATATGAAGTGCCTCTCTAATGTCTAAAACTGTAAAGATCACGTAAATTTTGATTTAGAATTTTAGCATAAACTGGTGATGCAAATAGAGTTGGTACAGAAACAATTGTAACAAATCATTAAAAATGTGTTGAAGAATTTTCTTGGTCTTTTTCTTTTCATTGAATTATCTACACTTCACCAAACCCATTTTATGGTGTAATCATCACAAAACTTGCATTTTCTGCACCCAAGGAATTCTGGCTTTAGCTTGGAACTCAAGAGTATTGATAGCCCAGTATTCGGGTTGAGTGCTTTTCTGGAAATACCACAACTTCACACTCTACCTGACCTTATATATATATATCATCATCATCATGATCATCATCGTTTAACGTCCGCTTTCCATGCTAGCATGGGTTGGACGATTTGACTGAGGACTGGTGAAACCCGATGGCTACACCAGGCACCAATCTGATTTGGCAGAGTTTCTACAACTGGATGCCCTTCCTAACGCCAACCACTCCGAGAGTGCAGTGGGTGCTTTTACGTACCACCGGCACGAAGGCCAGTCAAGCAGTACTGGCAATGGCCACGCTCAAAATGGTGTATTTTATGTGCTACCCGCACAAGAGCCAGTCCAGGGGCACTGGCAACGATCTGACATTTACTATTTTACACTGTACTAATGCAATGTAAACAGTATCATTTATAATATTATTACAAATTTGGGAATTCACCTATAGAACTGCAACTCCTATTTCAGGACAACCTTATTTTCTGGAATACACATAGAAAGTTATATCCAACATAATAATAAAATAATATAAGCATTTTAAAACCTAGTATAAAGTACAGTAAATTAAATTTATTGTGTATTCTCTCTTACTGTAATAATATATATATATATATATATATATATATATATATATATATATACACATACATATCGGGGAGAGAGACAGAGAGAGAAAGGGGTGTGTGTGTGTGTGTGTGTGTCCACATTTATACTCATGTTTGTCCCCCATAATCGCTTGACAACCAGTATTGGATTGTTTATCTCCCCATGAATTTGCGGGTCAGCAAAGACAAGACTGATAAAATAAGTACCAGATTGGTATCGATCTGCTCAACTAAAACCCTCCAAGTCAAAGAAAAGAATAAACGGCATAATATATCTAGAGCTACATTGTACCCAATGTTCTTCCATTGATTTCAGATTGTTTTTATGATTCAAAAGGAAATTTGACTGAAATTTCTAGCAGATATCACACAGAAGCTCTTTCTTTCATTTTCCTTTTCTCTTTTGTTTGCTTCAAAATATGAAGATAAAAAGTTTGTTGACTGCAACAACTAACTACAAATGGTTGAAGACAATAAAGCGTACGCTCACAAAACAGCTACCGACCACGCTGAATAGAGAAAAACACATGTAATAAAATGGATTGGTGGGTGGCAGGAATCGTGAGAGAGAGACAAAGTAAAATTCACACGCACATATACACACACACATACCCACATATACACATACAGGCGTGTGTATGTGTATGTGTGTGTAGATAGATAGATAGATAAGTAGATAGATAGATAGATAGATAGATAGATAAATAGATTGATAAGTAGATATGTTTCTTTATTAGCCACACAGGGCTCAACATAGAAGGGACAAAATACAAATGTAGAGTTTTTCTTTTCGATGGGGACGAAAATAAAGTAAAAAAATAAAATGGGGATAATGATGAAAAGGCATCGAGAAAACGTTTGGGGTATGTACAAAAAAAAAAAAAATATTACCAAAATTTCCCAATAAATGGGGAGGTTATCCGTGGAAAGAAAAGTAGATAGATAAGTAGATAAGTAGATAGGTAGATAGATAGATAGATAGATAGATACACGAGTACACACATACTCATTTACAAACACCCACACAAGCGCGGCTGAAGAATGAAAGGTTAAGCACGCCCTGTTCCATATATATATATATATATAATATACGTGTTTGTGTATGTGTGTATATACACACTGATGTTAAATGATGATATATGCACACAAATACACACACATGCACTCACTCACTCACACACACACATTATGCCTTGTCATGATGGATAGGCTTAAAGACTTTTTTTCTTCCTACTGTAGATATTTCTGGTGAAAGGCAATTATATATTCATGTTCTTTGGTAGATTCTGGGTTTGTGTAATAAATAATTGGTAAGTTTAGTGGCTGGAGTGGCGAGGGGCGATGGTGGCGATAGGTATGGAGAATGCTGGGGTGGCAAGATATGTTAGAAACGCGACACCCCTAGTTAACAGCGCGGCAGAAATAAACTGTAAGATTAAACAGAAGCGGCTTACTCATCTTTTAGACTTTTTGGTTTCTCAGTACATGGCACTGAAAATGTCAAACGATAAAGAGAGGAAAAAGTCTATGACTGGGCAAAAGAAGCAGTGATGGCAGCAGGTGACACACAAATACATGCATATATATATATATATATATATATATATATATATATA
>NC_069006.1:11619756-11621853 GCF_001194135.2 Octopus bimaculoides | reverse complement strand
TATATATATATATATATATATATATAAAATATATATATACAAACAAGACATACATAAAATATATATCTTGCTTAAAACAGGGTTGAAAGTGGTTCTGAAATGAAGGATACTTATTGAAAAACACAGAGACAAGCATACACCTGCTCACACACACACACACACACACACACACATACATACAAGCATTTATGCACACATTCTCTTTCCCTCTGTCTCGATGACACATCGACACTCAAAGAGGAAGAAACTTCCACATGGTTGCTTGACCGGCTAGAAATAACAGCTCAAGTCATATTGCCATCTTAAGAACGATACATGTATAATGTAATCCTTGAAACACAGTAACACACACACACACTGACCTGGGGGGACAGGGAACTAAACTACAACATCCATTCACATCCAAACATTTGTTTTACTGAATCAATACTTGACTATTACCGTCACAACATCAACACCACCACTTCTAGAGAGAGCCTCTATGTGGTTGCATAACCTGCAAGAAATGGTAGGCAAATCTCTTTCAAATCATGCTCAAGCAGGGTCGCCACAATTGGAATGCATTTGATCATAAACCAGCTGGATCAGGGCTGACCTAGGGTTAAACAATGAAGGCCAATAAAATGGCTAACATTATAACTAAGAATTTATGAAAACAATCAAAAAGTATGTTGCTTAGCCCGGTGCCACTTTGGAGTATGATCTAAAACTTAAAGGACAATTACTTTCGGTTACTTTTAAATTTACTTTACAATTTCTAAAATCCCTTAAGATGTTCTTGTGTTTCTAGCAGATGTTTGCTCAATTCATTGATAAAAGTATTCAAATTTGTATTTCATCTTTATTATCAAATAGCCATTCTAATTTTTTATAAATTCTTTTGTTTCAAAATTCTTACAATTTTAATAATAATAAAACCATGTTTCATTTATGTCTCAGTAAATAATAAGAAACCAAGAATAAACAATATCATAATTAAAATAAGCATGTAGGCGACACAAGTTTGGCAGCCAACATCTTAAGAAATTGAAAAGTAAACTAAAGTAATTACCCTTTAAATTGTAAACCACACACCAAAGTAGCACCCTTAACCTTTTCTCAGCCCTGAATCAACAGTATTCCAGTCATAACCACCTCATTTTATATTTCAAATACTGAATATCAAGGAGTACAATGTCCAATGTATCCTTTCCCGTTTTTCCCCTTTTTTTTCTTTTTCAAGATGATAGCATATTATTTGGCTGTTATTTCTAGCAAATCAATAAACCGCATAGAGACTCTCTATCATTGTGGTTGTTGAGGAGTTATAAAAGACAGAGAGACAAATATACAGTGCTAGTGCTGGTGTTGAAGTTGGCAAAAGAGCAGAGAGAGTGGTGGATTGTGAAATCCATTTGGTTTTCTCTCACTGAGGACTCTTCCACCCCTTTAGTGTTGGCACCATGTAAAGTGGTTGATGGTAGGAATGGCATCCATCCAGCCATAGAGTTAGATGTAGGTTTGTCATATGCTCCAGGATTCCTAAGGTCAGAGAACATGGTTTCCATAGCCTATAAATGACTAAGATCACAACACACTTCCCCTGAACAGGATGCTAGTCCATCACAGGGTTAACCTCCCTGTTGGAACACATCTACGTAAAAGTATTGAGTAATTCTTTATTTTAAAGCTAAATTGTTTTCATTATAACTCGATATAAAAACAAACCATACATATAATATACAGTGGAACGATGGTTTACAAACTTAATTTGTTCCTGAAGGCTGTTGTCACTCAAAATGTTTGTAAACTGAAACTATTTTTCCCCATAAAAAATTCAAGAGAAGGCATGGAAAATTTGAGCAGGGATTGACACTGAGTGAAAGCTAAACAGCAACAGATGCTCTCCAGTTGATACTCCCAAATTGTTGCCAACAGTTGTTGCAGGTTTGAGTGTTTACTATTCAAGACACTGTTCATCATCCAAGATGTTTTATGTTCAAAAAATTTTTCGTAAACCAATTTCTTTGTGACGAGAGGAGTTTGTTGTCTGAGGTTCCACAGTGTGTGCATATATATATATATATATATATATATATATATACACACACACACACA
>NC_069006.1:11618122-11619234 GCF_001194135.2 Octopus bimaculoides | reverse complement strand
ATATATATATATATATATATATTTTTAATAATAACAATAATTCTAGGATGGATTTTATAAATATTTGATACATCACTATGTGCATTTCCACAAATCACATGACTTCAACATCAGAATCCATATCCTTGGGATGACCACCTCCTGTACCTACACCTTAGCACCATCATGGCATCTGATGTGGCTTTTTAAACCAGACAAAATTCTGAAAAGACACCCACATAGATTGCACCTCTACACATATACAACAGGCTTCTTTCAGTTTTCACCTACCAAATCCACTGGTTGACCCAAGGCTATAGTAGAAGACACTTGCCCAAGGTGCCACACAGTAGGACTGAACCTGGGAACCATGTGGTGGGTAAGCAAGCTACTTACCACACATCCACTCCTGCGCCTATATATACACATATATATACATACATACACACACGTACATATATATGTATTAGTGCCATAGTAAAAGAGTTAAAACAATACTATTTAGAGAACATTAGAGACTATGAGTCAGAAAAGTGAGAGAGGGGCTTGTGTAGATTAGTGAAGAAGCTGTATTTTCAAAGTAGAAAAAGCAGAAATAGGTTGGCCACAAACAAGAGGGAAAAGTTACAGCTGTTAAATAAATAAATAAATAAATTACACAGCTAAAGTACTTGGTTCCGGTGAGACAATGCCATTTCTATATTTGGTAAACATAGGAATAATATATATTATCACACAAAGTAGGCTCAAAATATAAAAACCTTGTTTTATTGGTCAGGAACTCTCTAGAGCAAATAGTCATCTTTTTCTTTTCTTTTTCTTTCTATTTATTATTTTTTTTAAGTAAAATGTTAACGAAGCTGTTTATTGACAATGACCAACACCTATAGGTGCAGGCATGGATGCGTGCTTAAGAAGCTCCCTTTGCAGACATGAGGTCTCATGTTCAGTCCCACCTCTCAGCATAGATCTCACGAGGGAAATTGGTGGAGAAGAAACCCCAGCACTTCAGAATTTCAACTGTTACAAAGTAGCAGGAGTGTGTTGGTGAGGATGTAGTAGTAGCAGTAGTAGTAGAATGGTTAGAGAGAAGAAACAGTGTGTCTGTGAAATAGAGACAGTGGTAGTTGTGT
>NC_069006.1:11617054-11618104 GCF_001194135.2 Octopus bimaculoides | reverse complement strand
GGGGGGGTAGAAGTGGTAAAAGAGACAGAGAGAAGAAACAGTATTGTCAATGTTTTATATGGTCACCATGATAAACAGATGCCTTACACCTGCCATGACTGTGTGCCATTGTCTAGACATCTTGTGAGGGCTGCAAATGAGCATCATCATCATCATCATTCAAGCAAGGTTGACAAGAAGTTGTGAAGGAGAAGATATTATTAAATGATTTGTTAAAATTGTTGATGAAAAATAAGGAAATAGTGGCTTTGGTGGTAAAATATTTGCTTCCCGACCACATGGTTCCAGGTTCAGTACTACCTCATGACACCTTGGGCAAGTGCCTTCTATTATAGCCCCATTCCTACCACAGCCCTGAGAGTGGATTTCATAGATTCAAACTGAAAGAAACCCATCAGATATATACATTATTTACAATTGATGGATATTTATCCTCATCTTGTTTGTTGCTAACACAACGTTTCGGCTGATATACCCTCCAGCCTTCATCAGGTGTCTTGGGGAAATTTCGAACCTGGGTTCTCATTCCTAAGGTATTTTTCGATATCATTATTATTATTATCATTATCATTATTCAGATCACTGCCTGGAATCGAACTCGGAATCTTGGGGTTAATAGCCTGCGCTCTTAACCACTACGCCATATGACTGGGCAATTATGGGTTGTGAATTTTAGGTCTTATAAATCTAATGTTCTCCTATCCTTCCTTAATACCGGTTCCCATATGCTATTCGTATCTGCACTTGGTCTGCTTAGGCGGTTGTTGTGTCCTAGCATATGTGCTGCTGCTTTTAGTTATCGTATTTTCCAGTGGTGTTCTCTGTCTATTATTTTAACTTTTCATCCCACGGGGAAAGGTGGTCTCCATTTTTCCATACATGATCAGCTATACCCGATTTATCAATATATTGTTAAATCAGGTATAGCCAAAACATTGTGTTAACAACAAACAAGATGAGGACAAATATCCGTCAATTATAAATAATGTATATATTCCTCATCTCTTGAACATAGAACTATACCATCAGATATATATCATCATATATATA
>NC_069006.1:11616623-11616857 GCF_001194135.2 Octopus bimaculoides | reverse complement strand
TATATATATATATATATATATATATATATATATATGCATATATCTGTGTTTGTCTTCTCCTACCAATCCGTAACTTAGCAGTTAAGCAAAAGAGACCCCAATAAAATAATTTCCAGGCATATAAAAATTAAGTACTGTGGTTGTTCAACTAAACCTTCCAAGGTGGTGCCTCAGCATGGCTTAAGGACTGATACAAGTAAAAGATAACAGGTTAAATTAAGGGGGGGGGGGGGG
>NC_069006.1:11613354-11616591 GCF_001194135.2 Octopus bimaculoides | reverse complement strand
AAAAAAAAAAAAACAACTTTATCTAGACCAATGGTTCTCAACCAGGATCCATATATAGCCTCTGAGGATCCATATATAGCCTCTGAGGATCCATGTAAGAGTTTTGGGAGTCCATGCAACAAAATAATGTTGCTTTAATTGTATACAATTCAAGAAACAGTGAGGTTCCTTTCTGTGACATTTTTTACTTCAACCTACATAAGTTAATGTGTGAAAAACAAAATAGAAATTTTGAAAGAAGTTTCTATAAAACTAGTTTTTAAACACTGAATGGCTATGGGGGTCCACCAGAATAAAATAGTAATCACATGAGTCCCTAGATAAAAGAAAAATATCTGAGAAACCCCTGATCTAGACGAAGATATGAGTGTCTGATATAGGACTGTGTGTAATGACAGTGTGTTCTACTGAAAGGGACAGCGCAAACCTGTCTCCTTTGAAACATTGTCTTAGGCTATCCTTGTCAAGGAGACAGTGTAGTCTGGTGGGTGTGAGATTTCTAAGCTATGTGCTGTTATTTTTGTTGCTGTTGTTCTTAACTAGAAATGGTGTGATACAAGACCAGCGCGTGTGTATGATCATCATATTATCATCATCTTTTAAAGTCCACTTTCCATCCTGTCATGGGTTGGATGGTTTGACTGAGGACTGGCAAGCCAGGAGGCTGCACCAGGCCCTAATCTGATCTGGCAATGTTTCTACAAATGGATACCCTTCCTAACGCCAACTACTCTGAGAGCGTAGTGGGTGCTTTATACGTGCCACCGGCTCAGGAGCCAGTCTGGCAGCATTGGCCTCAACCATGCTTGAATGGTGCTTTTTACATGCCACTGGCACGGGAGCCAGTCAAGCGTCACTGGCAACAACCACGCTCGAATGGTGCTTTTTACATGCACCCGGTGTGGGTGCCAGTCAGGCAGTACTGGCATCAGCCACAACAATGATTTCACTTGACTCAACAGGTCTTCTCAAGGACAGTATATTGCTCAATGATTGAAGGGTACTCTTAAATGGGCCGGTTATGCGACACTGACATAGGCTACAGCAGCAGTTTCACTTGGCTTACTGGGTCTTTTCAAGCATGGCATATCTCCAAAGGTCTTGGTCACTTGTCATTGTGTCTGTGAGGCCCAATGTTCAAAGGTTGTGCTTCACCACCTCATCCCAGGTCTTCCTGGGTGTACCTCTTCCACAGGTTCCCTCGACTTGTACGGTGTGACACTTCTTCACACAGCTGTCCTCATCCAGATGCAATGCATGACCATACCAGCACAGTCGTCTCCCTTGTACACCACATCTGATGCTTATATTCTGTCGTGTATGCACACTGACATTACACTTCCAGCAGAGCATACTAACTTCATTTCTTGCAAACTTACACATGTCCACAACAGTCACAGCCCTTATTTCACTGCTGTGTAGCATAGCTGTTCGCTACCCTTCACTCTGAGTGAGAGGCCCTTTGTTATCAGCAGAGGTAGAGGCTCTCTGAACTTTACCCAGGCTATTCTTATTCTAGCAGCTACGCTCTCAGAGCATCCACCCCCACTACTGACTTGGTCACCTAGGTAACAGAAGCTATCAACTACTTCTAGTTTTTCCTCCAGGGATGTGACAGAAGCTGTTTTCTGCACATTTTCAGTGTTTATTGCTCCTGAACATCTGTTACATACAAAAACTAACTTCCTAGTTAACCTTCCTTTGATATTGCTGCACCTCTTATGTGTCCATAGCTTACACTGGGTACATCTTACAGAGTTTCTACCTATGCCTTTTCTACAGATCGAGCAGGGCATCTACCTGAAGGGATTTGTGGTTTGTCTTCCTTCCTACTTATTAAGACTTTGGTTTTTGCTAGATTGACTCTAAGGCCTTTTGATTCTAGACCTTGCTTCCACACCTGAAACTTCTCTTGTTCTGATAGTGACTCAGCAATTAATGCAAGCTCATCAGCATAGAGGAGCTCCCAGGGGCATCCTGTCTTGAATTCCTCTGTTATTGCCTGGAGGACTATAATGAATAAGAGGGGGCTGAGGACTGATTTTTGGTGGACCCCTATCCCTACCTGGAATTCTTCACTATACTCATTGCCAACCCTCACCTTACTGACAGCATCCCTGTACATGGTGTGTACAGCTCTCACTAACCACTCATCTATCCCTAGTTTCCACATTGACCACCAGATAAGAGACTGGGGGACCCTGTCAAAGGCTTTCTCCATGTCAACGAAAGCCAGGTACAAAGGTTTATCTTTGGCTAGGTGTCTCTCCTGCAGCTGTCTTACCAAAAATATAGCATCAGTGGTGTTTCTCCCTGGCATGAACCCAAACAGCATCTCACCTAAACTAACTCTCTCCCTAATTAGTTGGGCTATGACCCTCTCCGTGACTTTCATTACCTGATCCAACAACTTGATACCTCTGTAATTATTCGTATCTAATGCATCACCTTTACCTTTGTAACAGTTGACTATGGTGCTGCTACACCAGTCATTGGGTATGGACTCCTTCATGTATCACCTGATTGACTATACGGGTGACCAGACTATAGCCTAAACCGCCAGATATTTGAAGCATCTCTGCAGTGATTCCTGATGAACCGGGGCTTTCCCTGTCTTCATATCCTTAATTGCTCTATCGACCAAGGTACTGTCAATTTGGACAGCTGGGAGACTCTCTTTCTCCCATTCATTTTCTTCATTTAGCAACCTTTCATAGTGGTGTCACCAAGTCTCTCTCCTTGCAGCCTCATTAAATGCAAATGAGCCGTCATCCATGTGAACACATTTCTCTCCTATGACATCTTGCAACATGAAACACAATGTGTGTATAGCCTTTGTTTCAGTCATTAGACTGTGGCCAACCTGGGGCACCACCTTGAAGAATTTTTAGTCGAATGAATTGGTCCAGTACTTACTTTTTGTTAAACCTTGTAATTATTCTATCAGTCTCCTTTGTTGAAACCGATAGAGTAACATCAGCTGTCAAGCAGTGGTGGGGGACAAACACAGACACAAAGGCACCCCGACCCCCCTATGATGGGCTTTTAAGTTTCCACCAATGAAAACCACTTACAAGGCTTTGGCTGGTCCAAGGCTATAATAGAAGACACATGCCTGAGGTGCCACCCAGTGGGACTGAACCCAGAACCATGTGGTTGGGAAGCAAGCTTCTTACCATACAACCATGCCTATATATATATATATATATGTATATATATATATATATATATATATAT
>NC_069006.1:11609272-11612602 GCF_001194135.2 Octopus bimaculoides | reverse complement strand
TATATATATATATATATATATATATATTGTAAAGGTATCTAGGCAGTGTTGTGTTGTTATTGTTGTTGAGATGATATATGACTGTTTCTTCCATATGTAAACAGTGACTGTGTCCCCGCTTTGTTTTGTTGAAAGAGAAAGACTTACCACACCTACGCTGAGAGATTGTCTCAGGCCTTCTCAGTTATGGAGACAGTGAATGTCTGCTGTGCTGTGAGAAGTTTATATTGCCTGATGTTGTTGTTGATGTTCTTGATAAGAAATGGTGAGACAGAAGACCATCCAATAGTGACTATGTACTGATTGTGTTATTGCTGTTGTGTTTTTTGGTGGGTGTGGGAGAGATAGAGTTACCATGCCTCCACTGAGGGAAAGTCTCAGGCTTTCCTTCCTAGTGCTGTGATAAAAGACATTTGCATTGATTGTGTCTCTGTTTGCCTGTTGAGAGAGTCATGCATGTTAACAAATCTCCCCTGAAAGTGAATCCTCATGATCTTATTTCGTGAAAGCAGCAAGTACATATCTGGCATAACAACATCATGGTGAGGAGATTGTTACTGTTTATGAGTAATGTGGGGGGGGGGGGGCCATGACACAATACTAGTTCCTCCACATGAGGGTGACAAGGTTATTTCAGTACAGAGGTGTCATGATGCAATGCTAACTCCTTCACATAAGGTGACATGCTTATTTGAGTGAAGAGCAAAATTTTTTCAGGTGCTCTTAAAATACTGTTGTGGATCTCCAATTATTTTGTTGCAAGGACTCCCAAAAATCTTATATGAACCTTCAGAGGTTATATGGACTCCAGTTGAGAACCACTAATTGGGTTGTCATATAAATTCGTTCACTTTTTTTTTCCCTTCTCTCTCTCAATCTTTTATCTTTTCTTATACTTCACTCAATTCTAATTCCTTTACATGAAGTGACATGGTTATATGAGCAAAGAACAGCTGTGACACCATTCGAAGGTTAATGTCCTCTACAAGGAAGTGAGTGCAAGGATGACGAATGCAATGAAGAATTTGGGGAAGGAGATCATGTAAAATATACTTTTATCTATTTTACTTGTTTCAGCCACTGGACTGAGGCCATGCAGGGGCATCAACTTGAAGGGTTTAATCAAACAAATTGACCTCAGTACTTTTTTTTAAAGTCTGGAACTTACGCTATCAGTGTCTTTTGCCAAACTGCTAAGTTACAGTAAAGTAAACAAACAAACACTGGCTGTCACATGGTGGTGGCAGCAAACACAGGCACATCCACACACACACATATATCATCATCATTGTTTAATTTCTGTTTTCCATGCAAGCATGGATTGGATGGTTCGACTGGGGTCTGGGAAGCCAAGAGGCTGCACCAGGCTCCAGTCTGATCTGGCATTATTTCTACAGCTGGATGCCTTTCCTAACGCCAACCACTCCGAGAGTGTAGTGGGTGCATTTTTTACATGCCACCAGCACAGGGGCCAGAGGAGGCTGGCAACGGCCATGATCGGTTGGTGCTTTTTACGTGCCACTGTCACAGAAGCCAGTCAAGGCGGCACTGGCATTGGCCACATTCGGATGGTGCTTTTTGCATGCCACGTGCACCGGTATCACAACTACAATTTCCATTCGATTTTCATTTTGATGCTGATGTACTTGACTCAATAGACCTCCTCAAGCACAGCAGGTTGCCCTATGATCCAAGGTACTTTTGAATGGGCTGGGGTTGATTATGCGACACTGGTGTAGGTTACAGCTGTGAACTCACTTTATTTGCCAGGTCTTCGCAGTCACAGCATATCTGCAGAGGTCTCGGTCTTTCATCGTTGCCTCTGTGAGGCCCAACGTTCGAAGGTCATGCTTCACTATCTATACATATACATACAATGGGCTTCAAAATAGTTTCCATCTACCAAATCTACATACAAAGCATTGGTTGGCCCAAACCTATAGTAAAAGACTCTTGCTCAAAATACCAAGCAGCAGGATTGAACTCAAAACTCATGGCTGCAACCAGAACAATTGCAGTACATAAAGCAAATTTTTTCTTTTACAGTTCAATAAAACCTTCTAAAGAACATTAAGTATAAAAGCAACAACTATAAAAAAAACTCGCCCACATTTTTAAACACCAAAAACTACCAATGTTAGCCAACAAAATATTGTTACACAGTTGTATTGTACTTCATTATTTAGTTCTATTTTTCTAGATCAGTAAACTACACTACAGAAATTTGTCTCTCTCTCTCTCTCATATACACACACACACACACACACACACACACACACACACATATATACAAACAAACAGACAGACAGATAGATTTCTGTTGCTTAGTTTATATATATATCCACACTAAACATGCAAGGTGAAACAGGAGGAAGATAAGAGAACAGGGAATGTGTGTGTTGTATGTGTGTGTGTGTGTGTGTGTGTGTGTGTGTGTTCCACACATGCAATACATAGACTACACCCACTTTGTATACAAATGTTCTGATAAAGTTTGTAGTAACCATTTGAGAATGTAGACTTTTATTATTGTAGTGTGGGAATTACAAGAGAAAGAATAGACAGGTGTCAGACCAGCTGTCTCCCTCAGTAATGTATGATGGTCCTATCTAGAGATGACACAGACCACAAGCCATTAAATTAACAGGGCCACCAATCACTATTCAAATGATATGGGGTCTATCTTGTAGGGTCCAGAGATGACACAGGCACACTTAACTATCATTACCTCAGCCTACAGGGGCCAGTCACTGCCTGTTAGAAACAGCTCATTCAAATCATTAAAGCTCTCTCTGGTAGTGTCCAAAGATGACAGACACATTTACTATCATTACTTCAACCTATGGGGGGGGGGGGGGCCAACAGTACCTGTCAGAAATGTCCTGTTGAAACCATATGAGGTCTCTCTGCTAATACCCATTTTTAATTGATTAAAATGACCCTAGTACTTATTCCATTGGTCTTTTTTGTTGAACTGTTACATCACAAGGATGTAAACACACACACAGAGGCACAGCTGTGTGAAAAGAAATTTGCTCTCAATCTACATGATTCTGGGCTCAGTGGCACATTGGGCAAGTGTCTTCAACTAGAGCCCTAAGCTACCCAAAGCCTTGTGAGTGGATTTGGTATACAGAAACTAAAAGCAGCTCATTGTGTGTGTGTGTGTGTGTGTGTGTGTGTGTGTGTGTGCGTGCGTGCGTGTGTGCGTGCGTGTGTGCGTGTGCGTGCGTGCGTGTGTGCTGCTGTCTCCTTGCCTTGACATCAAGTGATAGTTGTAAGCAGGTGTCACCGTCATGTAAGCAATGTCCTTTATTTCCAATCTTCTGC
>NC_069006.1:11606304-11609211 GCF_001194135.2 Octopus bimaculoides | reverse complement strand
ATATTTTCTTACTTGGTCACAGGTGAAAGCTGGTGACAGAAAGGGCACTTGGTCATAGAAAATCCACCTCAACTAATTCTCTCTGGCCCATGCAATCAAGGAAAAGAGGGTGTTAAAACAATGAGAATATATCATCATCATCGTTTAACATCTGCTTTCCATGTTGGCATGTGTTGGTAGGTTTGACTGAGGACTGGCAAGCAGGAGTCTGTACCAGGCTCCAATCTGATATATATGTAGGTAGAGGTGCTCCAAAAGGGGGGCCGCAGGGAGTAGCGTCCCTGCCTTCCTGAGCTGGTTTTCCACCACATTTCTTAAAAATCGTGGTAGAGGCCTTGGTCTCAGGACGACTCATGTCTAGAAACTGAAGTTGGGGGTAAGCAAGGGCATGCTCCCTATAGAAAATTCAGTTCCAAAAAAGCCTCATGATTAGCAAGGGAGAATGGGCACCAGCCAGCCCAAAGGTTGGAGTGGGTTGCACCTACCTGCCTCAGTTGCTATGGCATTGAGGCAGATCCAACCACCCTTGTTAACGGGGACAAAACCTGGATGATGATATATTTTTATCTGTTGGTAACTAAAAGCCTCTCCCTCACAGTGAAAGGCAGATTGTATGATGCCAGTGTGCGAACAGCTATGTTACATGGCAATGAAATATGGGCTGTGACAGCTGAAGACATGCATAGGCTTGAAAGAAATGAAGCCAGTATGCTTTGCTGATGTGCAATGCCGGTGTGCATGTACAACAGAGTGTAAGCATCTTGAGAGAAAAACTGGGCATAAAAGGCATCAGATGTGGTGTGCAAGAGATAAATGCACTGGTATGGTCATGTGATGCATATGGATGAGGACGGCTGTGTAAAGAAGTGCTGATCTCTAACTGTGGTAGAAATTTGTGGAAGAAGTAAACCCAGGTAACTGAAACAACATAAGGAGCACATGCAGTGGAGCTGAACCTCAGTGTTTCAAATTAATGTTTCAGTTTAAATCTACTACCTTAATACTAGCCAAAGCAGGTCTTTAGTTTGGGCAATAGGCTGAATGCACTGTTTTGATATCACTACCACCACTACCACTACTACTACTTGGTCCTTGGTTGGCTAAATGCCATCTGGTCCTTGGCTCTTCTTGTCTACAATTTACCTGCAGATGTTCAAGTATCTAGGAGGGACTTCAAAATTCAAAAACACTGCCCTGCTTTTCCTCCTCTTCTCTCGAATCTAGGTATCTGGATTGCACATGCACTCACACACACACACTGGGAAGGACTTCAAAGGTCACAAACACTCCTACTTCACCCCTCTTGTATTTATAAGCATCACCCACATCAGTCTAGTGGGGGGGGGGGGACTTCAAAGGTCATAAGTACCCCTCTTCCTCATTTTCTCTTATAAAAATAAAAAAACAAAAGGTCAACAGTATTCTATGGGCGCGATGAAGGAAGAAAGAACAATTTTGCTAGAGTTGAAAATATATTATTGACATTGGATCATAACTCAAATAACTGACCTTAAACATTAATGAAGATCTAATTAGGATTTGGGGTTTGTTTTCTTACTTTTTAATTGTATCATGTTTTTTTCTCTTCTGAAACTCCAACCAGAAATAGAATATTTTTGACAGAAAGCAAATGTTTTTACAACACCATACTCCATACTGTCTGTACTAACGCCATATTGAATGCTGTCTTATCCAAACTTACATCATACTACATGTTCTGTACTAACACCATTCTACATGCTGTCTGTACAAACACCATACTGCATTCTGTCTGCACTAATGCCATACTACACACACTGTACTAATACTACACTACGTACAAACTATTTCAATCTTCCAATGCAGTTAGGAATCCATTGTCTATAAGCATCATCATCATCAACAACAACAATGATATAAAACCAGACAGTAACAGTAAACAGCAACAACATGAACGAGATATCTCTGGTTATTTAGGATAAACTAACATCACCGATAAGAGATGGTTGAGACTGGACCACAGATTATAAACCACATTCCATTAGCATCTGTTTTACACCACACCCCCAAAGAATCTTTATCAAAAACAGTGCTACAACAAATGATGTCATTTCTGGCAACTAATCCCACACACCACTCTGCCATCCATCACCAAACTTTCCACCAGTGTGTGTGTGTCTTTTATCTTTTACTTGTTTCAGTCATTAGACTGTGGCCATGCTGGGGCACCAACTTGAAGAATTTTAGTCAAAGAAATCAACCCCAGTACTTTTTTTCTTTTGTAAGCCTGGTACTTATTCTATCAAACTCTTTTGCTGGACTGCTAAGTTATGGGAATGTAAATACACCAGCTCTGGTTGTCAAGCAGTAATGGGGGACAAACACTGACAGATATATACATACACATATATATATATACATATATGATGGGCTTCTTTGAGCTTCTGTCTATCAAATCCACTAACAAAGTTTTTGCCAGGCCAATGCTCAAGTAGAAAATGCTTACTCAATGTACCATGCAGCAGGACTGAATCTAGAATCATGTGATTGGAGAGTAAACTTCTTACCACACAGTCACATCTATGTGTGTTTATATATATATATATATATATATATATATATATATATTCTAGAACCTTCTTCAAGTAATGAAAAACCTTCATGCTAAATTTGGTATTATACTGCTGAGGCAAAAATTGGAAGGGTTGTGGGGGAGAGGCAGATCTACAGCCCCCTATATGGGCAAGGGCCAAAATTTGACAACCCCACCCCCTAGAACCTTCTCTGAGTAATGAAAAACCTTCATGCTAAATTTGGTACAAACTGATCCAGCAGTTTGGCCATGCATAGAGGAAACATACACACAGACAGTGAATTTCATATATACATATATATATATACATATATATATACATATATATATACACA
>NC_069006.1:11599294-11606204 GCF_001194135.2 Octopus bimaculoides | reverse complement strand
GTCCATGTTTTGCAGTTTTCTGTAGAACCCGGATGCACAGGGACAAAGAACAAATACTTTCCCAAAGTGACGCAACATAGCGGTTCTTTTGCAAAGAAAAGCAAAACAAAAGAACCAGGCGTTCCTTGAAACAGCTTTTTTGGGTGTAACTCTGCAAAAATGCAAAAAGATGATGTTTCACAGTATTTCGTAGATCTGTCGCAAGTTAAAGAATATTAACCAAAAACAGTTTTGAACTATTGTTGAGTCATCTGTACTGTTCATGCGAGATTTGGACGAATTTGGTCAAAAATGCAGGAGTTTCAGGGCAAAAAACCGGTTTTCTACTCAGTTTTTCGCAATTGTTGGTCAAATGCAGATGAATTGTGCATATCGGAGTCTCCTAACGTTATCCTTAGGATGAGCAAATAGTGTGTAAAGTTTGAATGCAATCCACCAAAGCAGTGAGAAGATCTTGAAGATTTAATTAAAGGGGGAAAAGTGTATGAAATCGATTTATTTACAGTTTTTCAAGGTTTTTTTTTGTCGCACAAGGATGCCTTTGGACATAGAACAGATACTTGATAGAACCGCCATTACATGGTGGTTTTTGTAGCCATAAAAACCAAAGAAATTGGACTTTCCAGTAAAAAGTTTTCTACTGTGTAACTTTGCAAAAATGCAAAAAATCGATTTTTTTCAAAGTTTCCCACAATTTTCTTGGGAACCAGATGCCCCTAGGCAGTGCCAAAATATTTGTCTGAAATGTTGCAACATGACAGTCCTTTTGACACCAAAATTATAAAAATCAGACATTCCTGTAAAAACTTTTCTCACATGAAACTTTTGCCTATTTTTTGGTAAAATGTGTGGGGTGGGGGGGGGTCTTCAGTTTTATCGATTTTTCTCTTAGAAGTGGGGATCTCTAGGCACCATTAATGCAGTAGTGACCTGCCTGAGCAAATTTGCCATTTAATAAAAAAAATTTCATTAAAATCGGATGAAAAATGTGGTAATGCATAAGAAGCATACACAGACATTTTGAGTTTTATAGATATAGATAAGATATATATATATATATATATATATATATATATATATATATATATATACTAGCAGAAATACCCAGCATTGCTTGAAATTAAAATGGCATAGTTTGTATATAATATATTACAGTTATATTGAAATATGTGATATGGGAAAATGCAGCATTGACAACAAAACATTTGTGAAGTAAATTGCCAGGCTAATTCGATTAAGCAACATGCCATACGTCTGTTTGGAGTATTTCAGGCCCTAACCTGGCATGGAAAATTGGAGGTGGGGGTTATGTGATTTTTGAATGCACTGAAAAGCTGTCAGTGGATAGTCTCTCCTTTGCAGCAGTCGGTGCTGTGTCTAACACAAGCCATGATCTGAAATTTTTACACTTCCATCAGGTTTGTTGTCCTACATCACTCAAAGTAAATTCTGAGGAACTGTGGTTGTTCATTTGTTAGTAACAGGGAACCAATGTAGTGTTAGACTTGCCCTTGAACTTTGACGTCAGCATAAATTATCTTCTTAGATGCACCAAACGATATCATTTGAAATGCAAAGTTGTATTGTCTGATATTGTTCAGAAAATCCTTTGACTGGATGGAAATGCCTTCTAGAAGATCCATAAGCAGTTGAGAAGGAGCTGGTAGTGGTGGCGATGTTACCTGACCGCCTGAGCAGCACATACCATTTGTTTCATTAGAACATTTTAAAGCTCTACATAAACGACAATTTGTGTTTAGCACACCAAATTTGGACAGAGTTATTTTTATAAGAATGGGATGGATCATGCCTGAAAATAGCTTCAGAAGTTGTGAAGAATGAATTTGTATGCAGTCTGTTTCGGAGAGCTATTCTACTGGACCTCTGTCTAATCATTAAAACATTGATTTAATGATCCAGCATTAAGTGCTGCAACATGCATTTGCTGATGTTGAGAAAATCTCATCTCTCTTCAGACTCTTGCCTTTGGTTTTCTGCAATCCTCCTTGCTTTTTTATACTTGTTTCTGGAGAGATTATGTCTTTTCTGTGTTTCTCCCGCTCATTCCGTAAAAAATTATTTGAAGAGAGCAGAAAGAGAAAGCGAAAAGAACACAGAAAGAAAATGAAAGACGTATGTACGCCTATATGAGATGGCCGTGTGTGTGTATGTGCACGTTCGTGCATGTATGTGTGTGAGAGAGAAAGAGGGTGAGAAAGAGAGCTAGAGTGAGTGAGTGAAGGTATGTGTCATGATGATTGATGTCTTTTAAGGTACACACACATATAGAAAATGTGACGTCATAGTATAAAATGTTTACGATAGTTGATTTATGGAAAAGATTTATGTTAAATTTTTGAAATGCAAATACGTGAATGGAAATTAAGTTTAATTTGTAGCCGAAATAGTACTGAAATTTTTGATACTTCATACGTCAACATCTTTAACTCGGTTTTGTAATGCATAAGGAATATATATATATATATATATATATATATATAGGACACACTTCTTTCAAACTGAAAGTATTATCTTACATTACAATAGAGATGTAATACTGAAATAGTGTAAGATATAAGAGATTGCTCTGGGCTTGCACTAGGCAAGAAGTTGGAAATTATTTTGGCCCATGACACTGCATGAACCTTGCCTTTTGTATTTGACGCCTGTTACTTTAAGTTTTTTATTTCAATTTTATGTATATATGTATGTATGAGCCAATGAGGGAGACCTCTACATGGTAGCTAGACCTGGTAGAAATAGCAGCCAAATCTCCCTCAAAACACCCTACTGTCTTAATCCAACAATCCTGTAGTTTGAATGAGAAACTGTAACTAAAGATTAAGATTATTTACCTCAAAATTTTACATGTTTTAATAGCAATCAATTTTTTCTCTTTTTTACTTTCCTCATAGTTTTCCATGTCAGATGTAAAGGTGAAGAGGGCTGACTTGGACGGTGTTAAGTAGTGGAGATGATTGGTGATTGTATGTGGTGGTTACTTTTGACTGTTTCTTCTCAATAAGGATAATTGATTGATGACGAATCGTAACACAATATATATACAACTTCAAGAGGAATTGGATGTCATAAGAAAGACAGCAGAGCGACGGTTTTGGCTGACTGTCATTCTGTACTCCCCTTGTTGCTAGTGAAATGGTATGTGCCAGCTGTCTGAGCAACTGGTTGATTTTAATGACAGAACAAACAGGACAAAAAGATTACAAAAATAGCGATTCTCACCTTGAAACTAACTATTTCTCATGTACCCATGTTTAAAATTTCAGCGCAATCGGATGAACAATACTCGAGTTATAAGCGCACAAACAGACAGATAGACAGACAGAATGGATTTTATTTATTAAGATATATATATCGAGAGAGAGAGAGAGAGAGAGAGAGAGAGAGAGAGAGAGAAAGAGAGAGAGAGAGAGAGAGAGAGAGAGAGAAAGAGAAAGAAAAGGAAAATAGGGACTGAAAAAATCTAAGTGAATACCCTTAGTAAGTAGTCTATGCAATGTACCTGGTTAACAGAATGTCCGTTGAAGAGTACATTGATCCATATGGTTTAGATATATCTTGTTACAGGTACTAACTGTAAATCCAAAGTTCTTCACCAATTGACAGATTGGTACGTTAATCACAAAGTATAATAATAATCAAATGAAGAACAAAGAGTTATATTCTTTTGTGACTATTCACATGTGTCAAAAACCTTGTGTAATTGTATCCATGTCCTACAATGGTTTATATACATAAACAAGCAAGTAATTAATCAATCAATTAATTAGATAGTCATTCCACAAAGTTTTCCCATCAGAGCTTAAATGTTACTCCTTTAGATTGTTTGTCAAAGACTGCTACAAACAACAGTTAGTAGGATAAAGTATTACATATTTTACATTTTCTTATTTGTTACCTATATCATGGTTGATGATCGAACACTGCTCAAATGACCTGAACATTAAATTCAGAATTCATCCTCTTGTCACACGCTTCCTACACAAATCAGGTTCTCAACATGAGCACATTGCAACACATTTACCTTAGGTAAGTGCCTTTTATTATAGCCCGAGTAGACTGATGCCGTGTGAGTGAATTTGATAGACAGAAACTGTGGAAGCCTGTGGCGAGCTGGCAGAATCGTCAGCACGCTGGACGAAATGCTTAGCGGTATTTCATCTGCCGTTACATTCTGAGTTCAAATTCCGCTGAGGTCAACTTTGCCTTTCATCCTTTTGTGGTCGATAAATTAAGTACCAGTTACGCACTGGGGTCGATCTAATCAACTTAATCCCTTTGTCTGTCCTTGTTTGTCCCCTCTATGTTTAGCCCCGTGTGGGCAATAAAGAAATAAGAAACTGAAAAAAGCCTGTGGTGTATATATAGGTAAGTGTATGTGTCTTTGTCTTTGCCCACCCACCACTTGGTAACTGGTGTTGGTTTGTTTATAGCCCAATATCTTAGTGGTTCAGCAAAGAGCGACCAACAAAATAAGTTCCAGATGTAAAATAAGCATCAAAGCTGATTTGTTTGAATTCAACCATTCAAGGCAGTGCTCCAGCAGGGCCACAATCCAATGCTTGAAACCACAAATAAATATATGTATCATCATCATCATCATCATCATTTAACACCCTGCTATGCTGGCATGGGTTGGGCAGTGTGACGGGAACTGGAAAGCTACGGGACTGCGCCAAGCTTTACTGTTGGCTTGGACATGGTTTCCACAGCCAGATGCCTTTCCTAATACCAACCACTTTACAGAGTGTACTGGGTGCTTTCATGTGGCACCAGCAGCAGCAGCAGCAGTGAGGTTGCCAAATAACTTCCAAGAAGGAGGAAAAGTATTGAAGTATTGAGGGGAAGTAGCTTTGTGGCAGGCGAGGAGAAGTTAGAGTATGATAGAAGGATAGAAAAAAGTGACCTACAGTAGAGGAGATACATGGCTAACCAAATTGGAGAAAGAGAAGATGATGAAGATGTGATGGGGAGAGAGGTACTCTCAAGTGACAGACAGGTGTATATAAGTGAGATGGGGCCAAGCATTGGATAGGGCATGTGGGTGGGTGAGATTGTGAAGGGGGAGGGGAAGGAATGTAGTGAGCAGACACAAATAGAGGAAGGAGGTGTTAGGAGGAGATGTTGTGAGGAAGGAGATTCAACAAGAGCACATCATATGCAGGTAGATTGATGAGGGTGTGAAGGGAGAGTGGGAGTTGTTAAGAAGATGGGTTGTGGGGAGAGGTTTCTCAGGGAAAGATTTTATGCGGGAAGTGGGAGAGGTATGGACATAAAGGATACACTTTTATAGCTCCGATTTTTTTAAAGCTGGACAGGTCTTCTTGAGCACAACAAATCGCCAATCATCTCAGTCATTTGTCATCTCCTCTGTGAAGCTCTACATCTGAAGATCATTTTGCATCCCCCACCCCCAGTGTCTTCTTCCTCCACATGTTCCCTCCATGTTTTGACGTTGATACTTCTTTATGCAGCTATCTTCATCTGACGACTCATATACTCAATTTTCCTTTGAACACACATTTGCACTGTTGTACAAACACACTGATATTGCACATCCAGCAGAGCATGCTGGCTTCACTTCTTTCAATCCTCTGTGTGTGTGTGTGTGTGTGTGTGTGTGTGCGTGCGTGGTGCGTGCGTGCATGCAAATTATTTTCCCTTTTATTTCATCATGAGTAAAAAAGCGATGAAAACCAGTAGCATATTTAGAAAAAGATGATGAGTGGAAACTTTTCATCTTTCCAATATCATCATGTGATTGCATGACCAACCAAGACTATCAGATGTTGTTACACATCACTGGTCACAATGCACTTTGCATTGTTTTAGCCTTTGAATGATGCCACCCTGCTGCCTAGGCAAGCAAGGCCAACATTCCGTTCTGATTGAAAGGGGACTGGACCAGCATGAAATGAAGTGTCTTGCTCAAGAATATGTGCCACCCAGTCTGGGAATTGAACCCATGATCTAGCAGTTGTGAGTGCAACAGCCTAACCACTACGTCACAAGCCGTCACTTTCAATATTTTATATATACATACATACATACATACATACATACATACATACAGGGTGCAGTGGATATATTGTCATCTAAATTACGCAAAAAGAAAATATATATGACAAACTGGTGGGATGGTTAACATTCAATGTTCAAAAGAAAAATCAAACAGCGTTTCAACTCTGTGTGTGTATGTGTGTGCATGTACAAGGGAAGTATGTGAATGTATGTGAACATTGACAAGTGTATTGATTTACCATCCATATTTATAAATAAAATATTACAATTAGTTGTCATTTTTGACGGCATGGGGCCAGCTAGTATTTTAATATTTTGCATAGGCATAGTGATTCTATTAGAATCACTATGTTAGAACTCAATATACGTGTTTCAGAGAAAAGCATTAGTTGAGTACAAAGGGATTACATAAATAACAACAAGAAGTTATGTTATAAACTTCAGTAGCTTACAACTGTTTCTGCCATAAGATGCAATGCACTCACAGTTGAGTACCACTTTATAGCTTTGTCAGAGCTTCAAAAATGAAGCAAGTATGACTGCATCCTATAGCAGAAGAAACAGCTACAAGCCAATGAAGTTCATTACCTCATGTCTTTTTCCCTTGTCATTTATATATATATAAAACAAAACAAAAACAATGTTCTCTCATAAACAAAATTCCCCAAAAACATCTGTTTTATATAAATAAGCAAGATATCTGTATATTCACAGAATTGTATTTGATATGTTTGAAAAACGAACAAAAGCGTTAATATGAAAATGAAGATATAATAAAATAAAAGTTTTTTCCAAAATTCTGACGATTTTTTTTTCAATATTCAATTCTGTACATCACACCTAACACTACACACACACATATATATAT
>NC_069006.1:11596638-11599076 GCF_001194135.2 Octopus bimaculoides | reverse complement strand
ATATATATATAATAATGTCATGGCAGATACTGATGTCATGCAAATGGTACCTGTGCCAGTGGCATGTAAAAGCACCCATTACACTCTCAGAGTGGTTGGCATTAGGAAGGGCATCCAGCCATAAAAACCATACCAAATCAGACTGGAGCCTGGTGCAGCCTTCCAGCTTACCAGCCCTGGTCAAGCCATTCAACCCATGCCAGCATGGACAACAGACATTAAATGATGATGATGATGATGATGATTATATACTCACACACACGCATACATATTCCAACACAATTAGTTATTATGATACATTATTATATTAATTAGTGCAGTATAAATCTATAATACATACATGCAAGGTAAGCCAAAGATCAAGAAGTGAGCCACAATAACATTTGTACGTTTAGAGAAAAATTGTGTGCATATATTGATCACATCTTTCTCATGATTACATTAGTTATTTATTTCATTTGATATTTTTACTGTTCAGATAATGGCTAGAAGGTTCTTTTGCCAGGGTTTTTTTTTTTTTTTTGTTAACATTGATTCTTTTATTTATTTAGTCAACACTGAGTGGTACACAGATAATGTAAACAATATTGTGGGCAAATTCAGAAAAGAACATCTGTACATCATCATCATCCGTTAATATGCATGTTCTAAGCTGATAGAGATTGGACTAATGTTATAAATTGGATTAAACCAAAGAAAAAGAGGGGACAGAAAGTAAAGCAAGAGAGCAATGAAAGCCAGAAGTTCATGATGTCTAATACATAGGGAAAAAAAAAAGACAACAAGACAGAAAAGAATCATAAAGAGGAAATGAGTGAAGAGGCAGACTTTCAGGAGTGGAGTTGGTGAATTCCAGGAAATGTGGAACTTTTGAAGGATGCAGCGTCCTGACAGCTGATGCAAGAATGAAACAACATTAACCCCTTAGCATTCAGAAATACTCTGTCAAATGGAATGCTTATTGATCCACAACATTTTGAATTAATTATGCAATACCTTGTAGCTTCCAGATTTTGATGATGTGATTGTTTAGTTTCAGAATGACATTGTAGGGTAGGTGTGAGATGCCAAATCCAGCCAGTTTGAAGATAAAACAGGAAGAATATTTGATATCATCATCATTTAACATCTGTTTTCTATGCTGGCATGGGTTGGATGGCTTGACAGGAGCTGACAAGACCAGGATCCACACCAGGCTCCAGTCTGCTTTGGCTTGGTTTCTACACCTGGATGCTTCTTATGTGACACCATCACCAGTGCTTTTTATGTGGCACCATCACCAGTGCTTTTTATGTGGCACCATCACCAGTGCTTCTTATGTGGCACCATCACCAGTGCTTCTTATGTGTCACATTTAAATGCTAAAAGGGTTGAAGACATGTTTGTGCTAAAATATTTTTATTTAATGTTTTCTTTTAGTCAAAAGGGAAATCAGTGCCTCTCACTCTTTATAGAGCCTGAGTCAAGTGGGTGGACAGGTGAGAAGTTCAATACCATATTGGGGTGGATGGAATACTAAAGTGGTCCGAGCTAAGAGATTTAGACAGAAATATTTGTGGGAAGGGGTTTATAGAGAAAGGTCTGAGGCGAAGGCTTAGAAGACTGAGACGAGAGTATTTAGCAAAGTAGAGCATTAATGAACTACTTTACATTCCTCCTTGTTATGTTAGTTGAGTAAAATGTAAATAACGGGCTTAGAATAATTAAACACTTCACAGACCATAATTCACAATGTGCCAGAAAGAATGCACACATAATATATATGTATACACACACACACACACACACATATATTATACAGCATTACAGGCATGTATGCCCACTTAGTGGTGAAAAGGACAACAATGAAGGAGAGATTTATGCAGTAAGTAGTTGAGATGGGGTTGGTTGTGGTGCTTAGAGTATGTGAGAGCTCTTGATAAGGTACAGAATGATTGAGCAAACTTGACATGAAAATCAACAGTTTACAAGCTTATAAAAATGCAATCCCAGTTTGTTTCATTATATATGGATGGATGGATGGATGGATGGATGGGTGCGTGTTTTTAAATCTCAGATTGTATTTATGTGATGGCATGCAGATAAAAAAAAAAGTGCCAACATTATTTTTGTTGTTGTTTAACCCTGGGCCAACACTGAGAAAACCTATGATCACAGGCATTCCAACTGCAACTATCACATCTTATTTTTTCAGACTGTACTTCTAAGATAACATTACCCTCTCTCTCATTATATATATATATATATATATATATATAAGCAATGTTAATTCTCTAAATGAAGTATTAACAGTAACTGCACGATAAAGTGTAGTATATTGCCACTTAAGTGTGGCTGACCCCTAGGGGTGGATGTTACTGTTGCTTTTAGCCCCAGGAGGACATCTCCTCCAGCTGGCTTATCGACACACGACTGTGTCCTGTTTGCCAAGGGTAGTT
>NC_069006.1:11590615-11595847 GCF_001194135.2 Octopus bimaculoides | reverse complement strand
GAGAGGAATGGCTGTGTGATTAAGAAACTTGCTTTGCAACTCTGATTTCAGCTTCAGTCCCACTGTATGGCAACATGGGCTTCTGCTCTTGCCTGAGGCCAACCAATGCCTTCTAAGTGAATTTCGTAGATGGAAACTGTGTGAAAGCCTGTCATTTTATATATACACACACACACACACACACACACACACACATGCACATAAGTTTGTTCCCTCACTACCACTTGACAACCAGTGTTGGTTTGTTTATATTCCCATAAATTAGCAGTTTGGCTAAAGAGGCCAATAGAACAAGTATTGGACTTAAAAATTAGTACTAGGGTCGATTTGTTCAACTAAACCTTAAAAATGGTGCTCCAGCATGGCCACAATCCAATAACTGAAATGAGTAACGACAACAAAAAAAGAAAAGATATATTTTCCCCTTTTTATAACAGTGGAGTATGATTTGAGGGAGATTTAGTTGTTATTTAAGGAGGTCAAGCTACATGCAGGGCAGGGGATTCTCAACCAAAAAGTGCCCTTCACTTGACCTGCTACAAATAGCAGCCAAGTTTTTCCTCAAATCACAGCATGTTTTTGTAAAGAAAGGGTATATTAGATAATGTAATCCTAGATACACCATGCTTGATACATACAAAACCACATACGTGACAAATGCTTATTAACTTCCCTAATCACAGAGTCACACCTGTAACTATATACTTCAGAAATTCTAACCTATATACATGGAATTTTAGGTTTAAACTGGCCATACCCAGCCCAAAGCTCATTTGGGCAGTGTTCAATCATCAACCACCATATAGGTAACAAATAAGAAAATGTAAAACCCATTGGTTTTGTGTTCAAACTAAACAGAAAAATAATCACATCATTGGAATCTTGAAGCTTCACATAATTTAAAACAATTTGAATGAATAAGCATTACATTTAACACAATACCCTGAATACTAAAAGGGTAATATGATGATGATCATCATCATTTTAATGGCCACTTTTCCAGGCTTACATACATCAGGGTTTGAGTTAGACTTTTTACGACCAGACGCCCTTCCTGTTGCCAACCCTCACCTGTTGATTTACAAAAATCATCCAATGTCAAGACAAGGAGACACAAACATTCACATGCACGTGTGTGTGATTGTGTGTGTATGCATCATTATCATAAGTATCTTACATCCATTTTTGATGCTGGCATGGGTGGATGGTTCAACAAGAGTTCAACTCTGCCTTGGCATATGTCTGTCCTAATGCCAACCACTTTTACAGAGTGAACTGGGTGCTTTTTATTTATTTATTTTTTTTTATTTACATAGCACCAGCAGCACTGGGTAACTTATAGGACAAGACCCCTCAACTGGAGAGAGTACTGAGCAGGGCTTTGGAGTTGAAACAAAAAAGTTTGACTCTGGCTCTAACTTCGCTTTATGTAATAAAGTGATTGTGGTCTTCGTATCTCATAAAGCATACGCTTGTACTTTGTGTAGGCCTATATGTTATAAATGCTTTATATTAAAGAATAAAGACATTGTGAGTCGGAATCAGAGTCGGTATAGCTTTGTCGACTCCAACTCCAGCTACCTCTTAATTGTTTCCAACTCCGACTCCACAGGCCTGGTATTGAGGGACAGAAAGCAGTCTTGCAGATGGAGAAGAGAGGTTATTTATATACACATACAAAACCAAGGTGCCATGTAAAAAGCATTGTGGGTGCTGGGGCCACATAAACAGCACTGATGCTGGTGCCATGTAAAAAGTGCTCAGTACACTCTGCAAAGTGGTTGGCATTAGGAAGGTCATCCGGCTGTAGAAACCAAGTTAAAACAGACTATGGAAAACTGGTGCAGTCCCCAGCCTTGCCTGTTCCTGTCAAGCCAACCAACCCATGCCAGCATGGAAAACGAACATTAAATGTTGATATATATATACACAGCTTCCACGTACCAAATCCATTCGCAAGGTTCTGTTTGCCTCACAGCTATAATAGAAGACATTTGCCCAAAGTGCTAGGCATTAGGATTGAACCCAAAACTATATAATTGGGAAGTGAACTTCTTATCAACACAGCCAGGCATGATTTATGCACACAGTATTTCAGGTTTATATACACACAATATTTCAGGTGTATACAACGCACTTTCACAAAACAGAAAGAGGAAGGCTTCTCCAGGTCTGTTCAACATTAAAGCTGTCCAGATTCAACCAATGAGATCAGAGAGAGAGAGAGAGAGAGAGAGGGTGGGGTGGTGGTGGACCATCTGGTATCTGTCTTCAAAGCAGTGGTGGCAGTAGCAGTAATAGTGGTGGTGACAGTAGTAGTAATAGCAGTGGTAATTGTAATGCACTATTTACTAAAATATTTCAATGCAAAGAGAAATTCTTGAAATGCCAGGAATGTTTGTCCTGAGTGGTTTTCTGTTTTCATTATTCATATTCCTCTGTTACTAATTAGTATTAATAAACCCTCATCAACTTCAACAACAGCAGTATTAATCTACTGGCAAAATATTAATGAAGTCAAACCAAGGAGAGAACTGCTACATGTCCACTGGGCCTGCAAAAAATAGCAGTAAAATCTCTTTCAAACCACCACCCACCATCTTAAGAAAAGAAGGCTACGTAAGAGATGACCCTGTTTAGGGTAAACGTGTGCTGAGGGCTCTACATCTCCAAATACATGAGACAAGGCTTTATCAGATGGTGAAGAAGATCTGTAGAGGTTTTGGCCCTTTCCACTGTGATACAAGAGCTAGCTGGAAACACCCTCTGATGTAGGCAACAAAACTCCCACACAACATCAGCTGTGTTAAGTTAGAGATTTCTATCAACCTCAGTGCCCAGTCTTACTGCACTACTTGCCCTCTCTCTCTCTCTCTCTCCATCTAATAGCTTGCTTTCTCAGTATCTTCTCAAAATGCTTTTTAAGCAACAATCTCTTCTCTTCTTCCAAAACTTCTAAACATCAAGGTAAACATTACTAGATGAGATAATCATGACTGGAAGGTCACATTAGGCAATTTGACCCTAGATATTACTACTGGGATGTATTTGTTCTGTCAGAGCTTACAAGAGATTCACTATACTAGTATATATTTTTAAAACATTGCCCAAGTAAGTTCAACTCTTCCAAGAAACAATTCTCTTTCTTGAGCCAGTGATTGAGGCAATGAATGAGCATTACAATATCTTGTTTCCTTGTCTCTCCTTATCACTCATATCTATATGCGTTTGTAATGAGTTTATCCCTTTAGCATTCAGATTAGTCTGTCAAATGTAATGCTTATCTATTCACATCTGTTTTGAATTAATCATGCATTATCTTGTGACTTTGAGATTTTCGATTATGGAATTGTTTACTTTTAGAATGACAGTGTAGGGTAGATATAAGAGACTATATTTGGTTAGTTTGAACATAGAACAAATTGAATGTTTTGGCTGGATATGCCCAGTTTAAATGCTAAAGGATTATGTACATTGGAAGTCAACTTGTGATTGAGTGAGACCACTTCCTAAACTCAGTCTGTGCAAACATTCCATGAGTCCAAAACGTCGCTGTGCATCAGTTTGTTTGGCCAAGCACCTTTTGAGTGTTGGGCCTCACGGAGGCAATGACCAAAACCTTTGGCATTATGTCGTGCTTGAAAAGAAGACCCATCAAGCCAAGCAAATCGTAGTTGCAGCAGATACCGGTGTCATGCAAATGGCATCTGTTCTGGTGGCATGTAGAAGAACCCATTACACTCTTGGAGTGGTTGGCATTAGGAAGGGCAGCCACCCGTAGAAAACCATGCCAAATCAGACTGGGTCTTGACACAGCCTTCCAGTGTGCCAGCCCAGTCAAACCATCCAACCCATGCCAGTATGGACAACGGATGTTAAATGATGATGAGGATGGATAAAGTGTTGGACAACACTGAACTCTTCAACACAATCAGCTACAAAACCAGAATCCCAACAGAGTTTGAGACAACCAACAACCAACTGCACTTTAGATCTTTCTTTCTTTTCATACAAGTTTACCTTCTCCTAAAAGGAAGTTCTAATGAGAACTAGGAGTTCTTCACTCCCAGTGATGCTAATTAACTCATAGCCTGGACGCTAACAAGTGCACCTACTCTTGTTCAGAGCAGACCTTGGTACAATGATGGATGAGAGGTAATTCCACATCCTCAATACCCTGGAACTTCTCCACCAGGATGATCTACTTCAAAGTCATACCCAGGACAGCTTATACATACACACATACATACATAATATATATATCATCATCATCATCGTTTAACGTCTGCTTTCCATGCTAGCATGGGTTGGACGATTTGACTGAGGACTGGCAAGCCAGAAGGCTACACCAGGCTCCAATCTGATCTGGCAGAGTTTCTTCAGCTGGATGCCCTTCCTAACGCCAACCACTCTGAGAGTGTAGTGGGTGCTTTTACCTGCCACCGGCACAAGGGACAGTCATGCAGTACAGGCAACACCTCTTATGTCCATCTCCTATATTCCTGCCTCAAGGCTTTCCCTTCATACACGCCAGATCAATTTGATTCGTTCTCAGTCGAAAGACGCCTGTTGTTATATTCTTGTTGTTTGTACTTGTAATTGCGTTCCATGTTCTCCAGTTTTTGTCTTTGTTGTACACATTCGCTAGCTTTCTTACAAAAAAAATCTAATGCTCTTAGTTTAGAATTTTTGAGGGTAACCAGATTAAACAGTCTCAAGTGTAAGTGCCAGAAACTGTAAAGACATATGGTAACTTGACTGACAAAAGGCCACAAATGACCCATCCTTTTTTCCTGTCCCTCTAATTGTCGTTTTTCCTGTCTGCCTTTGTATCATCTTACAGTCCAGATGTTTTCTTGTCCTCTATTGCGCTTTTGTTTCATTTTTTCCCCCTCCTATTTATCATAGTCATCCAGGTAATCACAGAGGAGTTCAAGACAGGTTGCCCCTGGGAGCTCCTCTATGCTGATGACCTTGCCCTAATTGCAGAGTCACTATCAGACCTAGAGGATAAGTTTCAGGTGTGGAAGCAAGGTCTAGAATTGAAGGGCCTTAGAGTCAACCTAGCTAAAACCAAAATCCTAATAAGTAGGAAGGTAGATAAAACACAAACCCCTTCAGGTAGATGGCCCTGCTCAGTATGTAGAAAAGGAGTAGGTAGTAACTCTATAAGATGTACCCGGTGCAAGCTATGGACACATAAGAGGTGCAGCAACATCAAAGGCAGGTTAA
>NC_069006.1:11587928-11589685 GCF_001194135.2 Octopus bimaculoides | reverse complement strand
AAGATCGTTGCCAGTGCCCCTGGACTGGCTTGTGCAGGTGGCACATAAAAGACACCATTTCGAGCATGGCCGTTGCCAGTATCGCCTGACTGGCCTTCGTGCGGGTGACACGTAAAAGCACTTACTACACTCTCTGAGTGGTTGGCGTTAGGAAGGGCATCCGGTTTCACCAGTCCTCAGTCAAATCGTCCAACCCATGCTAGCATGGAAAGCGGACGTTAAACGACGATGATGATGATGATGATATAATGAGAGAGAGAGAGATTTGTTTGTAGCCATGTTGGGGCACCACTTTAAAGGGTTTAGTCAAACAAAACACTAATACTTGTGTTTTGAAGTCTGGTGCTTATTTTATCAGTCTTTTTTGCTGAACAACAAAGATACTGGGACATGGAAAGCGGACGTTAAATGACGACAACGATGATGATATATATATATAACATATGTATATATATATATATATTTATTTATTTATTATTTACTATTTACATAACCAGGAAAAACACAGCTGATGACAATTGGATTTCAAACTATTGAAATCAGTGTTGATATAAATATTGATTTCAAATTTTGGCACAATGCCAGCAATTTTGTGGGTGGGGGTATGTTGATTACATCAACTGGTTCTCTTTTTTTTCTTTATCAACCCCAGAAGGATGAAGTCAGCCATGACAGAATTTGAACTCAGCTGCATTTCATTCTTCTTCATGTTCTAAGTATCTTCCCGGAAACTAACGACTCCGCTGGCTCCCCACCTTAGTGTTGATATAAATATTGAAAAAAATTATTTTCTCTCTAGAAGCATGAATCCATCTAAGGTATTGACTTTTCACAATCAATAATACAAACATCAGTATTATTATTGGTGCTACCAAAATACTTGGATAAGCAAATATTTTATATGAAGTCCAATCAAAGACATACGTTTCACTGAAGTAGTTTTAAAGTCATTTTAATACTCATATCAGTTGTTGTCACCTCATTTTATTAGCTCCTTTATTGTCATCTTATGTTTGTGTATGTATACATATATTTATGGCATTAATACTACATTCCCCCACTCCCCAACCATTTGCTTAGAACCATTTGCTACAGAACATGAATGGTGTCATTTTCAATGAAAGAAAAATGACCTTGTGAGATATATATATATATATCTTGTTTCAGTCACTGAACTGTGGGCCATGCTGGGGTTTTAGCTGAATGAATTGACTCCATAACTTTTGTTTTTTCTAAAACCTGGTACTTTGGTCTCTTATGCGAAACTACAGTTATGGAACATAAACCAACACGTTGTCAAGCGGTAGGGGGAACACACACACACACACACACACACACAGAGTATGTGTGTGCGCGCGCGCACGTGTGTGTTGTACATATCATCATCAACGTTTAACGTCCACTTTCCGTGCTGGCATAGGTTGGACGACTTGACTGAGGACTGGCGAACCAGAAGGCTGCACCAGGCTCCAATCTGAACTGGCAGAGTTTCTGCAGCTGGATGCCCTTCCTAATGCCAACCACTCCGAGAATGTAGTGGGTGCTTTTACGTGCCACAGGCAAAAGGGCCAGTCAGGCGGTACAGGCAATGGCCACGCTCAAGTGGTGTTTTTTTACATGCCCTCTGCACAGGGGCCAGTCCAGCGGCACTGGCAACGGCCTCGCTCAAATGTTTTTCCCCGTGCCACCGGCACAAGTGCCAGTAAGGCAGCAGTGGTAACGATCACGTTCGAATGGTGCTTTTTACATACATACAC
>NC_069006.1:11586230-11587835 GCF_001194135.2 Octopus bimaculoides | reverse complement strand
ACACACACACACACACACACACACACATGACAAGCTTCTTTCAGTTTTCTTTTACAAAATCCATTCATAAGGCTCTGGGTAGCCTGGAGTTACAGTAAAGGACACTTTCCTAAGGTGCCACACAATAGGACTGAACCTGGAACCATGTGATTCAGAAGCAAACTTCTTACCATACGGCTCCACCAACATCTATTATTATTATTTAAATGTAATTTGTAAACAATATTTCATTTATGTTCATTTCTTGACATGTCTTAGACATGTGATTATGTACACGTCTGTCTTTAATAATTCTTACTATAGGCACGAGGCCTGAAATTTTGAGAGGAGGGGCTAGTTGATTGCCTGTGATTATGAAGTCTACTCAACACTAAGATGGAGGTGGGGGATTGACTGTGTACCTAGCTGTGAACATAAACAGCCTGCAGCTATTGTAATTGTATGTGTATATATGTATGTGTGTGTGCATATATATACACATGTGTTGCATGCAATATATGTGCATATATATATATATATATATATATATATATATATATATACACAGAGATATAAAAGATACAATTATACTACTGAGCTGTGGTGATCAATGAGAAGTAATCCAATACTTCAAACAAAACCACCACATGACATGGGCAGCTAATCAATAAGGAGGAGGGGGTTGAGCATCTATACTTCATGACTTGGTGGGGGAAGACGACGACGATATAAACAAGCTCAAGAAATAAATATGTCTAAAGTGTGCGTAAGCGCATGCATGCACATGTGCATATGTAATTATGGGGTCAGGGAAAATGTAAATATACACATTTTCAGTGCAAAATCTTATTCTGTATATATACACGGTTTTAATAATATATGCTGTTTAATAAAATATACCGATTAATAATGTATACTGTTTAACAATATATACAGTTCAACACCCTTCAGAACCTGGTCTTCAAATCCAGTCAATCAAAAGTTGTTCCAACTCTGACCACCCTGTGTTTTTTGCCTATCGCTGACTACACTGACTGACATGTCCCTCCTTTGTTAAAGACAATAAGACATGATATGTGAGAAATTTGGTTGATGTTTTTAGGAGGGCAAGCAAGCATTTAGAAGCTCCATGGTTGGCTGGTTTTAATATCGGTGTTAATTGACAAGGGTGGTGATGGAGATAAAATGAAAGGGGAGAGAGAAAGAGAGCAATAAGAGGTGGATAATAAGCTGGAGGAGTGTGGAGAGTAATCAGTGGATTAACTAATCTAAATCAATGCTTTTGTCTGGGCAACTTTAGATCAAATGACATACATAACCAAATATGGTCAGGCGAGTATAATGTTGCCTCAGCAGTGACGTCAGTTATGAGTGTGTATTGGTCAGTTTAAAAAAACAAACAAAATCAATGGGGTTTCAAACCCCAAACAAAAACAAACAAAATATAAATTACTGAATGAAAGATAACAATGACTACTGCTGCTACTCCCTCCCTCCCTCGTTCTATAATTGTCCACAGTTGCTGCCATAAATACATTAACCCAATATATTTTGTTTTTTTTGCCTTTTGCATTCATTTATATATAATGATAATGCTTTCTATTGAAGGCATAAAGGCTGAAAAAT
>NC_069006.1:11582510-11586181 GCF_001194135.2 Octopus bimaculoides | reverse complement strand
GGGGGTTAGAATAGTTTATTACATCGACTCCAGTGTTCAACCCCTTTCAAGACGAAAGGTGAAGTCGACTTCGGTGGAATTTGAACTCCAGAACAAAAACCCAAAAGAAATGCTACCAAGTATTTTGTCCAGCATGCTAATGGTTCTGCCAGCTCCCTACCTTGAAAACAATTCTTCCTACAGTAAGCACAAAGACAGAAATTTTAAGGGCAGGAGGCCAATTGATTCTATTGACCTCTAGTACTTGACTAGGACTTATTTTATTGACCAATGAAAAGTGAAGTTGACTTCAGCAGGATTTGAACTCATACTGTCAAGTTGGGAGAAATGCTACTAAACACTTTGTTCCATGTGCTTAATAATTTCTGCCAGCTTGCTACCTTAATTAGTCCTTTCTACTTTAGGTACAAGGCTAAATTTTGAGAGAGGGGCTCATTTTGTCTGGCATGCTAATGATTTTGCTGGCTTGTCAATTTAATGAGTTTGTTGTATGCAGTACTTAGATGCCCTGTAACATGTTGGAAAAGGATAAAAGAGAGCAACAGAGAATGGTAATGTGCCAAGTAATGAAAGACAACAATGATACACGGTACACATACAAAAAAAAAAAAGTGGACATTAAATGTTCGTGAATTTGAAAGCCTTTTGAAAGATGCAGTGTCCTGACAGCTAAACACCAGACACAAGTAGTTTATTCCACGCTTCAACAATCCGAGCATCAAAAACATGTTGCACTACCCCAGCCCTGGATTTTATAAGTATATCCATGGGTGATGGAGATATTGAACTCAAAAAGGTGATCTGAGTGGTTTTAAAGCTGGTTGATAATCTTGTGAGATTCTATCAAGTTAGTCAACCACTAGGTGTCAAAACTTTAGTGTGTTAATGCCAATACATTCAGGATATTGTTAAGTGATTGATAGAAGGTACTTTGTTTGGTTACACATCTCTGGACAGCTTCTAGTAGAGTGATATTCAGGGTAAGATGAAGAGTGGGGGGATGCAGGTTGGAGATGCAAATGAAATGTGGACATACCATGGTGATGTATGTGTGTGTGTATCATCAACATCCTTTAACATTTGTCTTTCCACACTGGCATGGATTGGACAGTTTGAACAGAGCTGGCAAGCGGGAGAGCTGCACAGGTTCCAGTCTGATTTGGCTTGGTTTCTATGGCTGGATACCCTCCTTAATGTCAACCACATTACAGAGTGTGCTGGGTGCTTTTTACATGGCACCAACAGGACTCTTGCAGGCTGATCCCCTTCGTGGGGGGAGCAACCATAACACTTCTGCTGTGGAGGAAGGGTCTTCTTGAGATATAGATATATATAACATAGAAAGATATATAGATAAGCTTTAAATAGATAGCAGGTGAACAGCTGACAAAGGTCTCGTTTGAAAACAAAGGAAAAACAATTAGATTCATAAGTACTAACACTTTGCTAGGTTCTATCCAAGTTTTATTCAATTACATGTCAAAATATACACAAAAGACTGAACTTTATTATTATTATAGTAATAATCATAATAATAAATATGTTAACCCTATTCACTGTGAAGATTAAAATGTGAGATTGTTTGGCTTACACAAAAGGTCATCAAGTACATCATAAACACTGTCAACATATTCAAGATGTGAAGAATTACTCGTTAAAAAAATTACACAAAAAATAAATCTAATTAGTTTCAAAGTAAAAATTAGAAGAAAAAAATAAAACAACAATTGATGCATTAATAATAATAGTTTCAAATTTTGGCACAAAGCCAGCAATTTTAGGGGAAGGGGGGGGTTTAGTCAATTACATCAACCCCAGTGCTCAACTGGTACTTATTTATCGACCCTGAAAGGATGAACGGTAAAGTCAACCTCGGCAGAATTTGATCTCTGAACATAAAGATCTGGAAGAAATGCCACTTAACATTTTGTCCAGAGTGCTAACAATTCAGCCATCCTTAATAAGGAATTTGATAAAAACTAAAACTGGATACACACCAAACAATAAACATCATTTAAAAGAAATGAAAATTAGAAAAAAAAAAAATCATTCTATGTTGGTATACACTGAATGACAACTCATTACAATCATTTTCTCAATCTTGTGTCATCTATGAAACGAGATATTTAGTGATCTAAATTTCATCAATTCCTTGGTTGTTTGTGCAACCCAACCCACTATCTTTCACATTCTTCACACACACACAAAACATGGCAGGTATCCTCTCTCCCTTTCACTCACCAATATCAATACTTCTTTCACATACTGAAGGTCAAACAATACATTTTTAAGGAGGGGCTCCTGTTTCAGATAAAGTTTTATGTGTGTGTGTGTGTGATTGTGCATGCTATCACTGCACACATGCAATGAAACTTTACACAGGTGTGTCCAAAACCACGAAGGTGCATCAGAATGAAATATACATTTTGGGTTTGGTAAAACTCTTAGGGTCTGTCAAAAGCCCTAAGACTCACAAGAATGGGGCTTCACTTGGCTTCCATGGCATATAAAAGACTAAAATTATATCAGTCCCACTTGAATGGGACCAGTCTGTTGAGTGGACTGGAGCAACATGAAAAAGTGTTTTGCTCAAGAACATAATATGCTGCCCAACCTGGTAATTGAAACCATGACCTTACAATCATGAGTGCAACACCTTAAACCATTAGGCTACTAGGTTAACATAATACAGAAAATAAAGTTCTGTTTTGGCAATGCAGGAGAAAATACTTTAGATGGTAGGGGATGATTGTTGAGGGAGATTTTGGCTGCTATTTCAAGCAGCTTCAGCAAAGGCATAGAAACTCCTTCATTGATTGGTTGTTCGATGTACTGGGAGAAATGGCTCAAAGTGGGTGAATCATCAAACGAGAGGGGGGAAGTTAATTAAAAGAATAGTCGTGTGTGATAGGGTAAAGCAGGGAGGGACAAGTGTTACATAGATACAGGATAGGTGACATGAGGAAAATGCGCCAATTGCAAATTGATAGTGGAAAGACGTGGAATGAAAGCTAAGACATCACTATGAAGAAAATCATAGGGCTACTCGTGCTGTCCCATGAACATGGAAGATGAAAAAAACAAAAGGTGAACAAATCAAATAATGGTTTCCTAAACACAAGACAAAAACTGTTAAGACAGAGCCGTTTGGTGGCTCAGTCATTGATGACACCTGGTGAATGAAATATAATACAGCCTGCTCAAGCTGAGCTTATCCAAAGCCATATATACACTCCATACACAAAGACAAACTTGGACCCTGACAGGATCTGAACATTAACAAAAAAAAAAAAAAATCAATTTAAAAATACACAACAGAAAACCATTTTTTATTTTTGTCTTTTCCAGCAATAAAGAGGACAGTCAAAGATTTATTACTATTATTATTATTATTAATAATAATAATAATGATGGTGTTCAAATACATATTTCAAAGTCAGGAAAAGTAAGCAAAATAGCTATTTTTTATTGTGATGAACAGAAATTACAGGTAACATTAATACTGTTGTATTTGAGGAGATAATTAGATATCTATGAAGATATACAGATATATACCTGTAGATAACATATACAAGATATATATCTATGGATGCGAGATATCTACCTGCAAATATCTTACAAGATATAGAGATATCTACTTGTAGATATACAATGTAGTTAGTTAGTTATTT
>NC_069006.1:11572350-11582284 GCF_001194135.2 Octopus bimaculoides | reverse complement strand
AAATAGACAAGTCAAAGGAAAATATATTTGGTGTGTTAGTTATAAATAGTTTAAATATAAAAAAAAGGGTGACATTTTTTCTCTCTCTGGTTATCTTCAATCACCAGTTTTTTTGTTTTTTTTTCGTAAAAATTTCATCACTTATTTATTTGATGAGCAAAAATAATACACTTTAACATGACTAGAGCAATAATTATCATTAATTTATTAATTGTGAGGTTAAAATAAATTGATTGCAGAGAAATACTGTGAATTAACTCTCAAAACTTAAAAATTTTTAAATGATAAAAAAAATATAAAGTAATTTCTGTTGGTTGATCAAATTTTAATTATAAAAAAAGAATATAAATTTTACACATTTTTAAAAAATCATAAATTGAAATTGTAGAAACAGAAAAAATATATAATAATACTGTCCCATTACCTTTTCTCTCTCTCTTTTTTTGTTTTTTTGCCACAATTTTGCAGTTGGGATCTAAAACATCACCACATCAGATCTATCCATTATTCAAAGAGAGTAAACAGACATATGCATGCACACACACACACTGGCACATTAAATAACAGTAATGCCACTTAATAGATTGAAGTAATATTAGTCATAGTAGTTGTATAGTGTGCCCAGACAACACTATATAATACTTGTATTTATATGAAACAAGTAACACATGGTGGCCACCACTATCAAACTGCCTTAAATATATTCTTTCAAGAATATAAAACTGAATTAACATTATCAGCTTTCTCAGTTACCAATCTTACTTTTATTGCATAATTTTATTTTCTCCAAACGAATTTGAATAAAAATCTAATTTCAACAATTAAATTTTAATTAATTAAAAGCAAGTGTCAAACACACACGCACACACACACACACAAACACTATTTGGTTTATTAGGGATAGATCATACCTTAAAAAGGGTAATTTTGTTTTGTTTTATTTTTCAATTTTCTTTATAAGGAAGTGCAGGAAACAGGATATTGTAACATTCACACCTATCCTCATCATCCCAGACCCCAAATACAATTGTGGCATAAATAGGGAGAGATAGGGACTTTGAGCTGGGATTGAAACTGGATTACAAAATTGGCCTAGTGAGTGAAAGCTTATACCATTTTTCTGGAAACATTTGCAAAAGAGCAGAGCTCCCTATTTGTGTACTCTTACAAAAAAAAAAATAATAAATAAACCACTCTCATTTTTTTAATCTGAGTATTTTAAAGAATCAAGGAAGCACTGATGTGGATATTATAATAAAGATAGCAATTCAGATTATAATTTGAGGGGAGGGGGAGAGTTTAAAAATAAAATCAAAAAGTGTTGTGTGTGAGAGAAAGAGTAGAAAATTCAGAAACTTATGCTCTTTCAATGTGAATTCCACCAAGGAAATTATCAGGGGTTTGTTTTATTTTATTTTAATTTTTTTTTTGTTTAATATATTTATCAGATATCAAGCAAATGAAGGCACAAGAAAGACGATTGGTCCAAGAAAGACAATTGGTCCAAAGAGTCTAAATTTTGGTAGGTATTTACTAATAACACAAGCAGTCCTCCAGATGTCCCATTCCACTTTAGTCTCTATGAGTTCTATGTTTTTAGACTAAATTTTAAGTGTATGGCATGTGTGTATTCCCCTGACAGTTCTTGAAACTTTGCTTGACTTTCATTCATATTCCTCAAACTTTTCAAAGTTCAAGGAATATGAAAAATCAAACAAATGAATTTTTGAGACTGCCAATAATAATTGCTTTTACTGTTGACAAAGATCTACATCTCTCCCTGCACCCCCCTACCCCCACCAAAAAAAACCCTTACCACATTCCACTGATTCTTTGTTTCTGATACAACAAATAGAATTCAAGATATTTAACCCTTTTGATACCAATCCACATGAGACCACCCCCACTGGTTCTATGATGCAAACTTCCTGTTTTAATGTGAACTAAACCAAAACCTTCTATGAAAATTTCAGGTTAATTTAATGTTCCGAACACCAGTTTAATAACGACAAAGTTATTTTCAAAAGGGTTAAAGTAATCTAAGCTAAAACCTACCATCAACATTTCCTGTTATGTTCTAAACATTCAATAATGAGTTGCTTCACTAAATACTTTGCTTTTTAAAAAAAAAAAAATTAACTGAAACGTAAGCAGTTGTAATTTCAACAGAAATAATCTAACGAAAGAATTAAACTCTCCTATAAACAGCTGACTATTCCAATATAGAAAGAGAAGGGAGAAAAAAAATGCATTTGCAATGAAAGAATGTAAATGTGGAGATGTAAGAAAAATAGGTGTGTATTAAAAGAAGGAAAAGTGCTTGAAATGATTGTTCAAATCTAAGCATGGGAGCAGTGTTGCGTTCTTTTTGTTTTTTTAATCTCACTTCCTTTCTATTTCCATCCTAAACAATCCATTTGCCAGTTTTACACTAATCTACAGAACTGTATTCTGTAACCCACCATTTTTAATAACCTGCATTATACCACTTTTGGTTTTTACACAATACAAAAAATGTCCAGTTATTGTTTTCTTTTGTTAAAAAAAAAGTGTTTATTTTTTTAAAAATTTCATCCTCCTATCATAATTTTAAGTCTGAAACTTTCAATATGTTCCAAACAACAGAATCAGTTTATTTTACTAAAGTATTGCAAAGTCCATGATTATTTTTAATATAAATTGGAAAAATGGACAAGCAGGGTATTTCATCAGAAAAACTGGTGAGGAATAGGTGAAAGAAAGTCTATAGTATTATTGTAGAAAAGAATATAAAGACAATATTTCATTGTTTAGGTTGGTAAATGCTTTGGTCTGTCCATGATTAAACCATTTGATACTAACCCACCTGAAACTGCCCCCGTTTCCATGATACAAATTTTCTGTTTTAAAGTGAACAAAATTAAAACCTTCCATCAAAAATTTCCTGTTAATTTATGTTCCAAACACTGGCTTAATAATTACATTTAACTAAATAAACTCATTATTCTCAAAATTAATTACAACAAAAACAGTCTTTCTAAACAGAAAAGAGCTAAGAACAAAGAGAACAAGCAGGAGAATTACTGACCAATATTGCTCTTAGCCAATAAACTCTAATACTGATGGTATAAGTTGGACAGTAGAACTCAACACAGAATTAATGAATTACTGTAATAATACTGGATATTATAAGTAATGATAATTCTTAATACAGACATAACTAAGAATCTATTGTAATAATACTGATACCATAAGTTAGAATAATTTCTTATGCAGTGAACTAACAAGCTATTGTGATAATACTTAGGTTATAAGCTAGAAAAGAATAATTTCATGATGGAGAGTGGAAGTTTGGGAGATAAGAACCAACAAGTTATCACAACTCCAAAACAGCCAGTCAAAGAAAAGTAAGTAAAACAAAATAAATAAGATAAAAAAATATATCTCTTATTCCTCCTCCTCCTCTTCTTTGACTTGCCTACTTAACCAAGAACAGTGAGAGTTGTATAATGTTTGTGTGTAGGTGTAAGTGTATGTATGTGTATTTAATGGCTTATAAACTGATGTAAACGGTTTGCTTGTAGCCCACCCCTTAAAAGTTTCATGAGAAGTCTATGACAGAAGAAAGTTATTTGAATATTACACCACATCAAGCTAGCTCGATGTCTGAACTAGAAGATGGATGGTGGAGGTTTGGTGCAGTGAAGATGGAGGAGGCGGTGGTGGTGGTTTTTTTTAGTCTTTTTAGACAAGAAACCAGAATTCATTTCACAGATGTCTGCTATCATCTCTGACAGAGGCTGCAGTTACAGTAAACTAAACTAGCACACTGATCTTTTACATCTACTCAAACCTTTCACTTACACAACACACACTCCTACCAAAACTACTCACAAACTAACAACAACAGCAACAACACAACTAGGTGAACTCAGAACAAACTACTAGTCTACTACTAGTCTACTAGTATCTCTTCACTTTTAACAGTAATCTTTTTTAACGACAGCAATTATTTCAACACATCTACATTACTATAATACTATCATTACAATAACATCATTATATATTACACTAAATTTGCCTCTACCTCAACAAACAACAGTGTTATCAAAATTATACAATATATATTACAATATGTTACATATATAATATATATGCAATATATTAAAATAACGAGTGACAGGACTAGTCTTGTTCCTTTCCCTTACATATAAATATAGTTTACAACAGAAAAATTTAATCTGCCACATCTGCCTACAAACACACATATACCCACCCACCTCCACACACAACCTTTTTTTTTTTTCTTTTTTTTGCTGATCACCCAAAACACTTGGATACATACACAACATTCCCCCAGCTTTTATACTTTTACGTTATACAGGTAGTGGCTGTAATTAAATTTAAAATTAAAATATTGTTCACTGGCGAGGAACGATTAGCAGACATAAAAAGCCTTGCCGTTACCCTCTTGGCTAAAACTAATACAAGTTTGAAAACAAGTCGGTAAACTCAATAACCAATTCAACTTCCAAGTCACAACAAAAGGTTGTTGACAAAAGAAAATTCTACCAAATTTAGCCATTGTTCAGTGCAACAATTAACAAAATTCAACCATTATGCAGACATCACTAACCTGGGCAGTTTTTACATATACATTTCATAACTAAACTGTATATGTGTGATGCTTTGTAAGTGGAATGGATCCCCAACAGGTAGGGCTTACAAATAGATTATAGAGGGACCATTTCATCTAACAAAGCCCAAAAATAGAGATAGTGAGAGAGTATTGAAGAGCAATTTACCAAAAAATTTAGCTTTTATAAAGTCATATAAGTGTGTGTGCTTTTTTTTTTCTTTCTTTGATTTATAAATAGAATTTCAAAGTCATCAACAAGTATTTGGCCAGCAAAACTTCCCCTTTCTTCGTTCAACAGAGTATCTAGCACTAAATTGAAACTGTGACCAGTCAGTTCGAAACTGGACATTAGAAACTACAGTGAAAAACTTTCACAATCTTAATACATTTTTTTTTATATATCATATATATAAAAACACATGCACACACAATGCTTTGTGGACCTATGTATATGCATGTATACATACCAAGCAAGTGTGAAAAATATAAACAATCACTTGACACTTCTTGTATTCACAGGTATCCTTTATATACATATGTATATTTTTCATGTATGTATGCGTGTCTATGTATTATGTGTATGTTATATATATGAATGCATATTATGTATGTATACGTGTGTGGGTGTTATATACTATGTATGTGTGCGTGTGTGTGTGTTATAATTTAGAACAAACAGTAAAAAGTTATTATAGTATTTGGGGTTTCAAATGTCGGAGCAAAGGGCTACGATACATTCTCGTTGGCTATAATGACAACCTTTTACTGTTTGTTCTAAATTACAACATATATAAATAATCCTCTATTTCTCTAATATCAAGGTCTCATTCTTTTGTTGTTACATTTTATTATTATTATATGTATACATGTATGTGTGTGTGTGTATATATATATATATATATATATATATATATTTATTTATATGTGGGTGTTATATGTATATATTTATATATCAAAGGATGCACACTGAGAAGAGAAAATCTGGTGTCAAAACATGCTGCAATGTTAATATTATTATTCACTGTCTTCTGGGATTTTGTATCCATCTGGCATCGACACATCATACCGGGGTTCGCCATCAATACTGTAAATCCTTTTCTTTTCCTCAGATAATGGTGGTGTTTCTGTTTTACAACTCCAGTGGTAAACAATTTCCTGGTCGCTAGGCAAGGAGACCTGGAAAATAGGCTCCTTGTAGGCCTTCCACAGGTACCTCCAGATGCCGGTCATGGTGGAAGGGATATGGAAATCTCTGAAAGCTAATGCTGCTACTCGGATGTGCTGAAGCTTAGGTAACATCAAACAGTCGAGGTGAGTCAGTTTGTCTCCGCAGAGAAACTTGTTGCCGGAATCTACCATGTGGTCACTGACACGCCACAGCTCTGAGATGAGGTGGTCGGGAGAAGTGCTTACCTGTTTGATGTAGTGAGCAAATTTAGAGAAGACGTCTAAACACACAGTATGAGCTCTCCGGTCTGAGTACGATAGATCAGGCTCAGGGAAATTCTTGTCAATATAGTTGATAATTTCTTCATTCTCTGTCAACACTTCGTCACCGTGTTTCAAAACAGGCAGTCGGTTGGCATGTTTGCGAAACTCTGCCGGTGGACGGCCAGGGTCAATGACTACAACTTCGAACAACTTGCCATCATATTCTTGTCCTTTCAGTGCCAGGATCATGTGGATCTGTTGACAGAACGGACAGGCGCCAAATCCTTGGCCACCTTGACCGGCCTTCACATAAAGGGTGAGTTCGGGTCCTGGAGTACTGTGGTGGTTCGTTTCTGTCATTGTAAATTACGCAGCAGTTGTAGCAGCAGTAACCGTCAGAGCAGGTTGTGTTGAAGCAGTGACGAGGTGTGTTGAGAGAGAGAGAGAGAGAGAGAGCAGTAGTAGTAGTAGCACTAATATTAGGTGATGGTGGTGGCAGTAGCAGTAGTTGTAGTGATGGTGGTGGTGGTGGTAGGACAAGTAGAAGAGGGTTTCAGTCTTAAGTGTCTGAAAACGTTTACTTCAGGAACAACCTGTGGAGCAGAGAAAATCCAAGTCAGTCAGTCTTTCCTTTTTTTTAACCAGTCTGTAATAAGTTATCTCATTCAACAACAGCACCAAAATAACAGGCAGACAGACTACTATTATACAGGTTGAGCTAACAAACCACAAACACCATGATCAACATCTATACAGGGCAGCTCAACCCATCACAGTCACTGAGGCTAACTCTAAAACAAAAAATAAATAAAAAAACAAAATAAAAATTTTTTTTTAATTTAAAAAAGTTTTCTTACAGGGATCACATACAGCTTTGCATAACCAACACACCACTCAGCACCACTTTAGCTCTTAAAAACAAAAATATCTATCCCTAATACAACTTCACACTAAAAAGACACTGCATGTACATCACACACCATCCATCCATCCACTCTTCAGAATACAGACTGCACCCAATAAAAAAAATTAAAAAAAACATTCACCTGATAATCAAGGGTTAAGCAACTGATCTACTGTCAACTCTTTCTTTCTTTCTCTCTCCACAAAAACAAAAATGGTCTCTGCTCCTCTCAAACACTACTGCCACCACCACCATTTGATCCTGCTACTGCTTTTTCTCTGTCTGTGGTGTATGTTTTTGTTTCATAACTCCAGAACAATTCAAACTAGAATTTAGCGCCTAGATACAGTTAACCTCAAAATTATCCTAATCCTGTCTGTTTAAAAGGGACAAAGAGAGCTACGGCTGGCGACTTTCTTCATCAGACAAGTAATAACATCAATATGTAAAGTAGTAGTAGTAGTAGTAGTAATAGCAGCAGTAAGAAGAAATAAATGCATTTAATTGCAGTACTTATATGAAATCATTAATGGCAGTGTAATAACGACAATTCTACCATAGGGACAAGGCTTGAAATTTTGGGGGAAGGAGCAAGTCAATCTCATCAACCCCAGTGCTTAACTGGTACTTATTTTGACTCTGGAAGAATGAAAGGGAAAGCTGACCTTGGTGGAAGAGGAACTCAATGTAAAGAGCCAGATGAAATGCTGCTGAGCATCTTGTCTGATGTGTTTGTTGTTTTCAAAAATAACGGTTTCAAGTTTTGAAACAAGACCAGCAAATTTTAAAAGAAGGGGGATAAGTCAATTACATTGACCTCAGTATATGAACTAGTATTTTACCGACCCTGAAAGGATAAACAGTAAAGGTGACCCCCCCCCCCCCAGTGGGAATTGAACTCAGAAAGGAAAGGGCCAGAAAAAAAAATATCACAAAGCATTTTTGCCAGTGCTTTAACAATTCTGCCAGTTTGGCCACCCTAAAACTATAATTAGAGTTATTTAAAAATAAATATAATTTCAAACAGGGAACAGGCCCATGGACGGCAGCAATTGTTTAAAATCAACTGCAGGGCATAACTGGTAGGTACTTAACTAACTCCAGAAGTCAACATTAACTTCAATGTAAGTTCAAACTGCAAAGGGATGTAACTAAATACCATACATTTAATCTGTTACTTCAATTCTGACATGATGATAATAACAATAATGGTTTCTTACATGTCCAGGGACACATTAAACCAATCCCAGTATTTGACTATATTGATTAACCCCAGTTTCATTTGAACTCAACAAAAAAGATGCAATATAATAAAGCAATGCATTTAATTTATTGTTATACAGAAACTGCCAGTCAATAATAATAATAATAATGGTTTCAAATTTTGGCACAAATAATAATTGTCTAGAATAGTAGTAGTACAAGGGAGAATTAATACGAGACGGAGGTATCTATAACTGGACAGGAAAAATCATAAGATGTGATGTGTTTCTGTAATAGGGAAGGAAAGGTCAGAAGATATTTCTCTGTATTGGTGCAAGATAGATGTGTGTTGGTAACAGTGCAGGGGACATTATAAAATGAGCCCATGATAATGCAGGAGAGATCATAAGTCCATAATAGTGCAGGAGAAGTCATAAACTGAGTCTATAACATTGCAAGGAGGTCAATAAGATATGTCTCAAGAAATTATATTTATTGTTATAATAATGCAGGGAGGTCATAAGGAATGTCTCAATAAGAGTGCAGATCATAAGATGTGACCTGCACTAGTAATAGTGCAGGTCATAAGATGTGTGCCTATAACAGTGCAAGAAAGGTCTTATAATAATCCCCCACCACCACCAAAATATTTCAGATCAACAAAACAGTCAAAGGAAAACTGCTGAATTAAGTAAAGCAGCTTCCCTGACTGACACACAGACAGCAGCACCATCCCCAACACTGTAATTGTTGGCAGTGGTGGTGGTGAGCAGTGTAGTAACAATACTTCCTTCTACCTACCACCAGGTGAATAGATGTAATGGTAGGGAGCTGACTGTTACTACCACCACTGGTGATGGTGAGAAAGATAGACAGACAGACAGACCAAGGCTATCCTCATACATACAGCTACTGTATGTGTTTGGGTGTGAAGGCTGCATGCTTACTAGGCTACCACCCATCCGCCTGCCCATCCACTCATCTACTTATGACTAAGTTCAATGACAAACAGAAAGGACATTAGTCATCCAATGCTGCTGTTGCTGTTGTTATTAAGTAGTTGTAAGCAACAGCACACACCTCAATACACTGAAGTGTTGTTGCTTTCACAAAACATTCATTCTACTGTAAATGTCCACCCCAGCCCCCTGCCAAATAAATTCTGCACCCTCTTCTCTTATCTCTCCTTTTATTTCACTCATTGGATGGTGGCCATGCTGGTGCACCACATTGAAAGGTTTAGTTGAACAAGTACCATTTTTTTTTTTTAATGTCTTGTACTGATTCTTTCAGTCTCTTTTGCTGAAGCACAAATTTACAGGGATGTAAACAAACCAACACAAGTTATCAAACAGAGGGGGGGGGGAACAAACACAAATTTATACATATGGGCTTCTTTCAGTTCCCATCTACCAAATCCATTCAGAGAGCTTTGGTCAGTCCAGTGCTATAATAGGAGACACTCGCCTGAAGTGTCACTCAGTGGGATCAAACCCTGAACAATGTAGTTGAGCCACAAAATATATTTTTATGGTCAATTACCCTCACATCAAACTCTGCCCCAGAGTTGTTTGTGTATGTGTACCTCTGTCGCCCACCAAGTACACACAAGACTAACTTTTTTTCTCAGCAATGTGAATGGTGTCTACACACACACACGGTAGTTGTTTAGCCCCTACCATTATACATTCTGTGACCATACTTCTTTTTATTTAGAGATGGTATATGTAGGACTATATTATACAATGTCCTGTCTTTTTTTATGATGTGACTGATTT
>NC_069006.1:11569741-11572250 GCF_001194135.2 Octopus bimaculoides | reverse complement strand
TATATATATATATATATATATATATATACATATATATATGTATGTATATCCATTTTTCTGTTAACATGGGTTGTTGAATAGTTCAACAGGAACTGACAAGCGAGATGACTGCACCAAGATCCAACGGCATGGACTCTATAGCTGGATGCTGTTCCTAACACCAACCACTTTACAATGCACATGTGCATACACACACACACACACACCTTTTACACAGACACTGAAATATAACTATACTGGAGTAGAACCATCACATGAACCTCAGTACTCCTATTTTACTAATCACTCAGTCAAACTGCTAAGTTACAGTACATAACAGACAACATACACATTCACCTACACTACAGGCTCTTCTGAAAAATTTGAATCAACCCAAAGTTATAGTAAGAGACACCTGCCCAAATGTCATGCAGATAATACATTTAGATGTTGCAAGGACTATATTATCCAATGTAGTCCAGATTACAATAGGGTCCGATTTGAGAAGAGGTTCTGCTTACAGGTCAAGTGACTACACAGCTACCCATATTGATAACAAATGCATCTAACTTATGTACCTCACAGTACTTTGACAAGTTTTCTGTACGAGTTATTTCTCTTTGAAAGCGGAGGCAGTGTACATGGCCTCTGTGTGTGTGTTTGTGTGTGTGTGTGTGTGTGTATAAAATAGCTAGCTTGGAAACAAGTGAGGGCTTTGAACTTAATTTTGTCTGACCCATGCAAGCATGGAAAAATGGACATAAAAATCGAGATATTTCTTGAGTCCTAGAACACATAAGGATGGTTACCTAGTTTCCATAGGGTATCAATGGAACATTCCCTGAAAAGGACACCAGTTCATTGCTCTCTCTCTCTCTCTCTCATATATATATATATATATATATATATATATACATACACACACACACACATTCATACATATGCACACAAAAACATTAAAATACCACATGATCAGTATCTGTAATGAGTTAAAGATCAGGATGAGGAGTTGCAAGCAATTTCAACAAATTGCTAAAGATGCAATTCTTTCATTAACATTTCCTAGACGAAAGTATCCAACTATACTTTTAAGATCTGAGGGATAGGCACTGAAGAATCTTGGCACAGATCTTAAAGAAACTACCTTTAGTCACAAGATGATGATAACGGCAATTTAGCAAATACACACCCACACACATAATTAGGTGCATAAACAAGAGAAAGGGTACTCAATACCTGTGTAGAGTGTATTCAGTCAAAAGATGATAATTTGCTCTATTATCACTCATTCAGTCAGTATCTCTAAGACATATTCCAAGTTTCGAAACTCTTTAAACAAATTCACACTATTTATTTATTTATTTTTATGGCATTGCTGCCTGAAAGAATGCAGGAAGCAAAGGAAGGGAGAAAACTGAGCAGTGAATCATCTGCTTCAAATAGATATTGTTTATCTTTTACTTCTTTCAGTCATTAGACTGCAGCCAGGTTTTATTCAAATGAATCGAACCTTGTACTTACTTTTTAAAGCCTGGTACTTAGTTTATCAGTTTCTTTTGCTGAACCACTAAATTCCAGGAATATAAACAAACTAACACCAGTTGTCAAGCAGTGGTAGGGGACAAACACACACATATATATACATTTATGACCAGTTTCTTGCAGTTTCCATCTACGAAATCCACTCACAAAGCTTTGGTTGGCCAGAAGCTATAGTAGAAGACGCTTGACCAAGATGCCACGCAGTGGGACTGAACCCGGAACCATGTAATTAGAAAGCAAATGTCCTATTACACAGCCATACCTGTGCATGTGTGTATAGGGAAAGAGATGGCTGTGTGGTAAGTAACTTGCTTCCTAACCACAAGCTTTTGGGTTCAAGTCCCACCAAACAGGGCAAGTGTCTTACAGCTCCAAGCTGACCAAAGCCTTGAATGGATTTAGAAGCAGAAACAGAAAGAAGCCCATCATATAATATTTGTATATACACTTCTCTGAAAATCTCTGAGTTGCAAGCAATGATGTTGCTGTTATTTCCCTTAAATCATCTGCTGGCTTTGCACCTTCAAAAATATATGGAGTAAGATCGCTCACTTGGAAAGCTGGTGAGTGTTAGAAACAGGAAGGGCATTTAGCTGTAAAACAATGCCATAATATATTCAGCAAACCTAAGCTTGCATGGAAAAACATGTATATATACACACACACACACACGCATAATCATCATTTAATGTCCATGTTTGATGCTGGCATGGATGAGACTATGTGTGTGTGTGTGTGTGTGCAATATGTATAAGTGTGTGTATGAAGATATATATATATATAGATATATATATATATATATATATATATGGAAAAAGTGCCACACCCTAACAGTTGAGGGAACCCGTGGAAGAGGTAGGCCCAGGAAGACCTGGGCTGAGGTGGTGAGGCAAGACCTTCGTACATTGGGCCTCACCGAGGCGATGACTACTGACCGAGACCTTTGGAAATGTGCTGTGCGTGAGAAGACCCGGCAAGCCAAGTAAGA
>NC_069006.1:11567559-11569558 GCF_001194135.2 Octopus bimaculoides | reverse complement strand
GGCACATAAAAGACACCATTTCGAGCGTGGCCGTTTTCGTGCGGGTGACACGTAAAAGCACCCACTACACTCTCTGAGTGGTTGGCGTTAGGAAGGGCATCCAGCTGTAGAAACTCTGCCAAATCAGACTGGAGCCTGGTGTTGCCATCCGGTTTCACCAGTCCTCAGTCAAATCGTCCAACCCATGCTAGCATGGAAAGCGGACGTTAAACGATGATGATGATGATATATATATATACACATACACACACTCAACCTTCATCCACCCACCCTTCCTTATCTGTCTTTACACACTATATTTCTTTCTTGTAACCTGGATACGCCTTGAAACCTCACCCCTGTCTTTATCTCTTTCCAGCCCCACTCCATTTATTCCCACCCACTCTTATAAAGTGCAGGAAAGGCAAGTATTTCCTTTGCTACAGCAAACCTGTTGTTTAACCTCTCAACAGCTCACATATGGCCACCACCCTCTCAACTATACTCTCACCCAGTTGAGAAGGTTCTCCAGTATTACAAGTGACATGGTTTTGGCCCTTTCCACTGTGACACAAGAGCTGCCTAACACCAACCTCCAGTGTACACAACAAAACTCCCACCCAACAGCATCAGCTTTGTTAAGTTGGATGCTTCTATCATCCTCAATGCCTAGTCATGCTGCATTACTCATCCTTTCTCTCTCTTTCTGAGCCGCCCCCCCCCCTCCTACCCCTGCCAAAATAAATAGCACTTATGAAGTGGTTTGCATTAAGAAGGACATCCATCTATACAAACCGTGTCAAAACTAAAACACTGGAGCAAGATGTGGTCCTCCACCTCATTCGACTGTTACACATAGTAAACAACATGATTACATGCTCTACTCCTTGACACCCATGTAAAACACTAAATGTTCAATAATAGGCACAGGAGTGGCAGTGTGGTAAGTCATAGGTGCAGGAGTGGCTAGGCTATGGGCGTAAGAGTGGCTGCACGGTAGGCTATAGGCACAGGAGTGGCTGCGCAGTAGGCTATAGGCACAGAAGCGGCTGTGTGGTAAGTAGCTTCCTTACCAACCACATGGTTCTGGGTTCAGTCCTACTGAGTGGCACCTTGGGCAAGTGTCTTCTACTATAGCCTTGAGCCAACCAAAGCCTTCTGAGTGGATTCAGTAGACAGAAACTGAAAGAAACCGGTCATATATATAAATATATGTATGTGTTTGTGTTTTCCCCCCGTCATTGCTTGACAACTAATGCTGGTGTGTTTACGTCCCCGTAGCTTAGCAGTTTGGCAAAAAAGACCTATAGAATAAGTACCAGGCTTCCAAAGAGTAAGTCCTGGGATCGATTTGCTTGACTAAAGGTGGTGCTCCAGCATGGCCACAGTCAAATGACAGAAAGAATAAACATTTGCAGAATGTATATAATAGTCTTTATTGCCAGCAGTAAACTTTCTTATCTGTATAGGTAGGTGCACCCCCCCAAGCAAATTTTGTTTCCACACTTATCAATATCCAAGAATTTAAACAGCATTTGCAAAAGCAGAACATGCCCATGTTTCGCCTCAATTGCTTTGAAAGCACTTAGCATACATATACACTTCAAGTCAGCACCATAGAATATATTTCAAGAAACCATCCTCACAAACTGACTACTGGAATATAACTTTAATTAGGAAATTATTCACTATGTACAAGCTATACATTTCTCTCTATCTATCTGTGCATGTACAATTTAAAAATAGAATAAAATCTTTCGTGTGAAAAACTTCATAAGGGAAAAATTTATTAATTATTCCCTTTAAATATACTTATATTAAGGGCATTGCCTCACGCTAGGAGGGACTCTTAAAGTCAAAACTACCATAATAAACACATTGTACTGAAGCAAGCCTTTTAAAAACAGATTCAGTGCATGTAAGTATGTATGAGCGTACATATATATTCTTTTATTCATTTCAGTCATGCAGCCGCAGTCATGCTGGAGCACCACCATTGAAATATATATATATATATATA
>NC_069006.1:11560207-11567074 GCF_001194135.2 Octopus bimaculoides | reverse complement strand
GTACTCAATGGTAGAATGCCCCTCCTGACACCAATGTAACTTGCTTTATTCCACTGCTTCACACATCAAGCTGCTACCAGATGTTTATTGAAGGCACTGGTACTATGCTGTGAGACAGAACATGAAGCCATGAGGTTGGAAAGCAAACCACTTAGTCATACAGTTTGCCTGCACATATGTACCTACCTACAAACACACTATGTATGCATGTGTACATACACACATACACATACACATACACACACATGTCCTATGCTGGCATGGGTTGAAGACCTGACAAGTCCAAGGACTGCATCATGTTCTACTTTGGAATGGCCTTGCTAACACCAACCATTTTCAGCAATGTACTGGGTGCCATTTTCATGCCACCATGCAGCTTCCCAAGACTACAAATCCCAACAGCAACACCTTTACACAAGGATGTGAAGGGCAAAATTATGGGAGAAGGATCCAAAGCAGAACAGTTTTATTGTTGTGAAGAAGCTGATGACATGGTTTCAGGTTTAATCCTATTGCACAGCATCTTGGGAAAGGGGAAAGTACCTTCTGCTGTAGCCTTGTGCCAACCAATGCCTTGTGCGTGACTGTGATAGACAAACTTCTTGAAGCTTGTCTATGAATACAGACACTACCATTGTTTTAATGTATACTTCTTCATGGTTGCATGAGTCACAAAATTTGTCACGGTAAATTTTTCTATGTAGCTGGATGTACTTCCTGCCACCAACCCTCACCTGTTTCCAAATAAACCATTATTTCTCCTAGTCCTTTGAACATGACAGCACAATGGCCAGACATGTTTTCATAGAAGATTGCAAACGAATGACACTGAGTGTATGATGGTGAAATTCATCTACAACTAATACACAGATCTTTCAGCTTTCACTCACCAAATCTATTTTGCCAGCTCCTAGCTATAGAAGACACATACCCACAGTGCTACACAGTGGAACTAAACCAGAAACAACACATCTGCAAAACAAACATCTCAACCACACAACCACACGTGCACACACACACACACACACACACATGAATGTCAACATTCTGCACTGAGCTTTAAGCAATGAAGTTTGTTTGTCATTTCCTGTCAACTAATCATGTGCTACTCTCAGCACTTTCAAAGATGTGAAATAAAATAATCCCTTAACAGAAAAAAATAAACAGGTAAAGATTAGCAACAGAATGTGCATCCAGCTATAATATATTGCTTCTAGAATACATTCACCCAAATTCTCCCAACCCATGAAAAAGAAAATTAACGAGAAACAAGTAAATGAAAATTGCACATGGAGACACAATGTACATACACACACATTACACACACGTGTCATTATTTAACGTTTGCTTTCCATGCTGGCATGGGATGGATACTTTGACAGGAGCCAGTAAGGGTCCTTGGGTGTTTTTGAGGTGCACCAGGCATCTCAGTCCTACAATCACTGTAAATGAAGTCTACCTAATGTTACTCCAGACATTTGTTTCACCATCACCATTGAATGTCTGTTATCCAAGCTGCCATGTGAGTATTTATAGGCCAATGTTATTGAAGACATCACTTGAGTATACAACCAATCACAGTATATCATATACAGGTCACAAATTTACAGAATCTAGCTGATGTCTACTTAAACAATGAAAGGTAAAAGTGACTGCAGTGAGATTTTTAACAGGGTATAAAGGGACATAGGTGCACGTGTCCATGTGCTTAAGAAATTCACTTCCCAACCACATGGTTTTGGGTTCAGTCCCACTGTATGGCACATTGAGCAAGTGTCTTCTTCTATAGCCTCAGGTCGACCAATGTCTTGAGAAAGGAAACTGAAAAAAGCCCAATGAATATATGGTAGGTGTCCCCACCTTCCATCCTTGTGTTTGAAATCACATCACTATATTTATAAACAAACATTACTGTCATACAAGCAGTGTCCTTTGTTTCCAATCATCCGTGAAAACAGATCTGGCCATGAGGAAATATTACTTCACCACCACTGAAACTGCAATCATAACTTTTTCATTTAAGATATTTCATATCTTTAAAAAAAATCAATTACATATCAATGAATAGTTGTGTGTACACGTATTAATATACGAGTGAATGAAAGCTTCCCTATTTATATAAATGTATACATACCAAGTGTATGAATGTATGTACCATCAATCATTTTAATGACCCCTTTTTCATCCTTACAGAGAAAATTCTTTGTGGCAGATTTTCTATGATCAGATGCCCTTCTTGTCATCACCTCTCACCTGTCTCCAAGCAAGGTAATATTTCTCCCCATGGCTGGATATGAGGTTTTCACAGAAGATTGGACACAAAGGACATTCCTTGCATGACAGGGATACGCATTTACAATTACAGGGTGATGTCAAGACAAGGGAATACAAACAAGCACACATACACACAACAGCCTTCTTTCAATTCCAATCTACTCAAAAGGCTATATATACACACACACAAACACACGTGTGAAGTTGTGTGAATGTGCGTGAGTGTAGAAATAGTAGGCTTAGTCACCCATTTTATTACCACCACCTTGTACTTTGACTGCTCTTAATGAGGTCCACTCCCAATCATCATGTTCAGGTCATTTCTCTAATCTGAGGATAACTTCTACACATCATTATGGGCAGATGTGTAGCATTACTTCTCAAGCACATGGTCCCAATTCAGTTCCCCAAGTTGATCAAAACCTTGTCAGTGGATTTGGTAGATGGAAACTGAAAGACTGCCCTTCTGGGAGTAAAGAAATAAGAAACTGAAAGACTGTTGTATGTGTGTGTATGCTTGCGTGCATACGCACTTGTCTTTTTCTTGACATCACATGATAGTTGCAAATGATTGTCGTACAAGCAGTGTCATTATTTCTAATATATGTCTGGCCCATGGAGAAATATTACCTTGCTTGGAAACAGCTGTAGAAAACCTACTTCAATGAATTACATCCAATCTACGCAAGCATGGAAAACTGAACATCAGAATGATCTTGTGTGTCTGCATATATGTGTATATATTTATTATGAACTCTCCCCTTGTTAGATGACGATTCTGCAATTTCTTGCTAAACAACCCCACAGCTGATTTGCTTATAGTGAATAAATGTTTGAGTTCACATAATCTCATTCCCTCCATCAAAGAGACATTGCCTGTACAGGTGCACAAATGTGCCACATGTCTGATGTTGAAATGATCATAGAGCAACATAAAATGAAGTATTTTGCTCAAGAATACAATACACTGCTTGGTTTGGAAATCAGAACCATGATTTAATTATCATGAGTACAACATTCTAACCACTAGGCTGGAGAGAGTAAAACCTAAATTAAATTCATCTTCACAATAAAGTGTCATACCATTAATAAATGTTCTGTTATTTTTAAATCTGCTTACAAACACACACACACACACATCATCATCATTTAATGTCCATTGTCCATGCTGGCATTAGTCGGACAGTTTGACCAGGGCTGGTAAGCTGGGAGGCTGAACCAGGACTCTAGTCTCATTTAGCATGGTTCTCTATCTATCTATCTATATATCTATATATATATACACACACACACACACATTTTTGCTTTGTACTTTCCTAAGTTACCTTGGGTCAGATTCAATACAGTTTCACTCCAGTTATAAATTTGTCCATGGTAGTCATAATGAGAATCAAATATCCTGAGATCAGTCTTTGCCACTTTGGTCCAGGTCTTCTTCCGTACTCTGACACTTTCATTTAAAGATCTTCACAAACGTCACCTGTTCTTACCATTGCAATCTTATCTTTTCTCTCAACACACTTGAGCTGTCATTCATACAGACTGACACTGCATATCCAGTGGAATGTTCTCGTGTCATTTTTTTTTCTTCCAGTGTCGCTATTCAGTGCTACCATGCAACACCACATCTTCTACTCAAACTTCATTAAATTTACATAAAAATAGCCATTTCTCAATAACAAAGGTAACACACTGATCAGGTCACCTACATAACAAAGGCTATTAATTAGTTCTAATATCCTAATTAATAATCCTTCTGAACAATTGAGAGACTTTATCTCTTAAGTGCTCTTACTACGACCTAATCCAGTGCATCTGCTACATTTGAAATCCTTATCAATCAGCCTGCTCATGATCCCACTGTGCCTCATTGATCTTATTCCTCAATCTCACCTTATTGATAACATCCATGTGCTCTCACTAGCCATACTTTTACCCCACACAGGTACACACAAACACACACCACTTGAAAGGTGAATGAAGAGGTTGCTATTACTAAAATCAACCCTACTTTATCTAAGGCACACTACACACCCACGCACATACTTTCTTACCATTATTAAAGTGGTAAGCAGAATTGTTAGCATGTTGGTCAAAATGCTAAGAGGCATTTCTAATGGCTTTTTATGTTCTGGGTTCAAATTAGCCTTTCATCCTTCTGGAGTAAAAGAAAATAAAGTACCAGACAAATACTGGGGGTCGATGTAATCTAGTAACCTATTCCTCTCAAAATTCTTGGCCTTGTACCAAAAATTTGAAACTGTCATTATACGCAATTTCAAGAATTTCCAATAAAACACAAATTTACTTTCCTTAACAAGTCTTAATTTATTCCTTTATATATGGAGTTTTCCTTTTGTCGTTTTTGGTGTTTGTTTTCTGATAAATAAATTACCCTCATTATTCAATTAGTGAAGTGATTGTCTCGGAGAAAATCATGGAACAACCGCCAAAATCAAAACAAGTAATATCACAAAAATAACTAAGAAATTTTCACTTGGCATAAGTCTTCATTAATTAGTCTACCTCAATATATTACAGCTATACAAGACAATGACAGTCTGTATGGTGCCTACAGATAGCAACCTTAACTCCCTCATACCACTCTAGCATCTTAGAATGTGGAGAAACACAAGACAATATATATATATATACATCTGTGCGTGCATGTCAAAATTCAAGATAATTTAGTCTTGTATTGAAATTGTGGCAAGAAAAACCCTAAGTATTCCAAACTAAAATGTGCACGCATAAGGGCGGCGAGATGGCAGAAATGTTAGCATGCCAGGCAAAATGCTTAGTGGTGTTTCGTCTGTCATTATGTTCTGAGTTCAAATTCCGCCGAGGTCAACTTTGTCTTTCATCCTTTCGGGGTTGATAAATTAAGTACCAGTTGCATACTGGGATTAATCAAACTCACGGGCCCACTCTCCAAAAATTTTGGGCCTTGTGCCTAGTAGAAAAATAAGATGTGCACACATATATGAATGTGTGTGTGTGTGTGTGTGTGTGTGCTTCCCAATCACATGGTTCCAGATTCAGACCCACTCTACAGTACCTTGGACAAGTGTCTTCTACTCAAGCGGACCCAAGTCTTGTAAGTGAGTTTGATAGGAAGTTCCATAATGAGTGTGTGACAGTGCTTATGATGATGACAAAAGAAAGAAAGAGAGAGAGAGTGCTTTGATGATGATGAAAGAGAGAGAGAAATGCGCTTATGTAAAAAGCATGTATACATTGTTGTTTAGCTCCAATTCTATACTGATAGCGTGGACCTATGTTAAAAGTAAGCATTCCCGCCATAACTGCACTGTCTTTTCATCTAGGAGAACCTTACAACCTTGCCTAATGTGTTTGCCCTTCCTTTAGAAAAAAAACTTTGCAGTTATTTCTAAAAAGTCAAGTATCCACATAGCAGTTCTCACTAACATGAGTGTCTATGTATGTTTACATAGGCACCTTGCATTCGCTTAGTTCCAGGTTCAATAGAGCTGCACAACCCTCCAAAGCCAAGAGTTGATTATCAGAGAAATTTAGTACACAGAAAAAAAATAAGCAAAAACCAGTTGTGTGTGTGAGTACATAAATGTGTATTTGTACTTAGACTTGTCTAAAAGCTGCCACTATTTGTGTTGTTCTTGGGGCTCCATAACATAGTGGTTCAAAAAAATGGAGAACAATGCAATCAATCAAACTTTTGAAGCTATGCCCTAACATGGCCAAAGTCAAATTCATCACTGACACAAAGAAAACAATAATGCAAAAAGGATGAGAGCTAAATATACACAGAAGAGCATAGGCTTGAAACGTCAGACTCTTCCATTTTTACTAAGCGTCAAACTAATAATACACCTTTGCTGTTTCCTCATCTGTTTTTGTTGTATGTTTTTTTGGACAATTTTGAACCGCGTGCATGAATATAAAGCACGTATGTGTATATATTATATGAGAAATATTACAAGTTTATATCATTTGTACCCTACGTACGTTTCACCTTTGTGGTTATTTGAATCTTCTACAAGGAACGTTCCAAGTGTGATTGGATGCTGGTCGTCAACAGTTTATCAGACGAACACTTTACTGCATCATGATAGGAGCTCTAAACTCATCCGTAGCAGTCGTTCATCAAACAGTACACACATTTTATATATACCACTAAATAACGACTCAAAATGCTTTTCAGTGTATATGCGCCACATATTCGTACAAACGTATAAGCATATATACTCACACACACAAATATGTAAAAGAAATGGTAAATCTTACCAAAGAAATGTTGGATATACTTGAAAAGAAAGGGTACGAATCACAATGAGACAGAATACTCTATGTAGTCGATCGATTCGCTAGAACTGCCAAATCTACCGCAGATGACACCCTGATGTCTTAAGGAAGAACACATTGGCTAATGTAGTCCCTACGAATATATGACGAGGTGGTCTTGACCTATAACGCATTGGTCATAGGTCAACACGATCTTGACAGACCAAGGGTTAAACATGGCATTTCTAGTTGGACTGCTGCTTAGTATAACGAGATAGTGTAATCGTGTGTGTGTGTGTGTGTGTGTGTGTGTGTGTGTGTGTGTGTGTG
>NC_069006.1:11556172-11560082 GCF_001194135.2 Octopus bimaculoides | reverse complement strand
TATATATATATATATATATATATATATATATATATATGTACACACACACACACACATACATATATATCATGGAATTATCATAGATGCAGACACAGATAATTTATAAGGATATAAAATGTACCCAGGTAATGCAGATGTGTATGCACCCGATTAATGCAGATATATGCATTTAGTTAATCGTACAGTTAATGCAGATAACTATCTTCACCCAAGTAATACAGATACGTATTTCCCCTATTATTGCAGATATAATATACCCGGTTACATATTTTCCATACACCTGCATGAACAGTAAATATAATTCATATCAAGATATTAAATGCATAAATGAACCGAAGATAAAAATGTACGCAATTATTTATACGTGTACATGAGAATATATCGATATTAAATGTATGCAGATTATATATATATATGTGTGTATATATAAATATATACATATATATATATATATACACACACATATATATTACACCTAGTTATTGTGTATGTGTATACATAGATTAACTATATATTATATATAGACTGTTATTCTTCAGTGTGTGTGTGTATATATATGTGTGTGTGTGTGTGTATATATATATGTGTGTGTGTGTGTGTATTAAATACATAAATGAACCCAATTATGTGTGTGTGCGTGTGTGTGTGGAGATATATTTCAATAGACAAGTGTACGTTGAACAAAGAGAGAAGTTGGCAGTCCTCGTGTTGTAATTAGTGGAGACAGATGAGAAAAGTAGTAAATACAAGATTATTATTATTATTAGTGTGCGGCAGGAGAGTAGTGATGCAGAAGTGTCAAGGAGCCATATTAACGAAATCACCTAACAAAAGACGGGTATAAAAGTGAGGTTCTTACCTTAAATGATAAACTGAAATTACAGCAAGGCAGAGAAATAGTGAAGTAGCAAGATTTCTATGGTGAGACACAGAAAGACGAGCAATTAAGATGCTGTGAACAATGGCGCTGACTAATAATGTAAAGACGATGTATACTGCACGGTGGTTGGTTGATTGGAATTTTAACGACGAATTTCATTGGCTGATTCGATTGATCTCGAACATTTCACTTGGTAGTGTGAAAGGAGGTGGGGGTGTTGCTTCTGTTTACCTTGAAGGTTGTTAGAATTGTTGCCTGCTTATTGTTACATCGTGCTTGTTGTTAAAATTTCTTGTCTGTGTTAATATTGTGAACTGTTATCCTCCCCCAACGGGAAAGGATATATAAATTGTGTTTACTGCTTGCGGTTAAGTTTGAACCGCGTTCCCCTTCGGAACAAAAATTGTGGAATTTTTTAATATTTTTTTTTTTAATATTTATAAAATAAATGTCTTCTGTTGAAGAACAAAATAGAAAAAAATAAAAATGAATTTTCCCTCCGCTGTTGGTGGACGTGAAACGATTACATTAAAAATGTAAGACATTCAGGCTTACTATGGAATGATTACTGAGGAAAACGACGAAAGCAAGATAACACCACCAAGTGAAATAAAGGAACAAGACAAAAAGGGGGAAAAGACAATTATATATAAAACATACGATGTAGAAAAGAAAAGACTAGAGTTTTTTGAAGAAAGCACAGTTGAAAGGTGTCTCGGTCCGGTGGTGAACGAGATAAAGTACTTAGCCCGAGGCACAAGATACGCCACCATTGAAGCAAGGTTCGAGTCGATTGAGAAGGCAAGAGAGTTCTCAAATCGAACCTTGCAATGTGGAAACGTCATGCTTCTGCCTCTATATCTGGGACGCAGAACGTCCCAGATAAAGATAAAGAACATCCCCCTAGATGTGGTAGTGACATGGATCGTTGCCACACTCCTCTACAAGAGAGAAGACAAAATAATATCGTTCAGATCTCCAGAGACACCCCACAGAATTAGCGGGGTCAAACTCTGGAGATCCTAGCACAAGCAACAAGTCAGGATTTGGAAGGTTTACCCGAGACGATACACGTAGAAGAATCAGTATTGGCAGTACATGTGGAGGGAAGAAGACCCAGGTGCTTTCATTGTGGAAAAAAGGGCACCTGAGGTCAAAATGCCCAACAACAAAAAAAAAGAAGGAAGCAGACGAGGAAGAGAAAAACGAAGAGACGGTCCCCCCAGCCACGGAGACTGTGACAGAGCGGGCGACCACCTCCACTTTTGAAACTGAGAAGCGGCACTTCCAGCCAAGGAGGCCGTTACACAGCAAGCGACCGCTTCTATTGGTGAGAAATCAGAGTCATTTGTGACACCGTCTACTGAAAATATGGGCTTCCAGACGGTGTCACGTAAGAGAACCAAAAGAATGGAGTCGTCCACCAATACACAGGAAGCGGTTCTAGAAACCAAAATTATCAAGAAACCCGAACTGAAGGGAAAAGGCAAAAAGAAAGAAAACCAATTTATATAGATGACGATCGATATTCCTGAAAGAGAAGACACCGCGACAATCGCATACAAAACCAGTAATAAATATCTGGATGGGGTCATTGGGCCTCATCACAATACGTTACTAGATGTCAATGACAATAAGATGAGCCCGGTAACGTTGGGAAGAATCTCCCGAAAACTATACAACGAACTCAAGAACGGGCACCCAAAGGATATAGCAGAACTGAAGGAACTACCGAAGGTATTTAACCCGCCGGTTGAACCATTTTTGTACGAAAGAAAGGAGGGTGGGGGGAACTTGTGTCAGAAATAATGAGAATAATCCCCCTCGAAAGATAAACGAGCAGGTAAGCTCGAATTTCCTTCTCTTTCGTGTTTGACATGGCTACGCTATGCATTGCGTGTTTAAATGTCTGTGACCTGGGTTCGAAGAGGAAGCAGGCTTGCCTCCTCGACGACCTCAGGTCACACAGAATTGATATTATGGTTGCTACAGAAACCAGGCTGGACAAGCTGCAGGCCTTCTCGACTCTCCTGAATGGCTATGAGAAAATCATGTCTCCTAGCCGGGAGCGGGGAGTAGAGGTGTTGTAGTTTTGCTCCGGAAAAGCTTGGCCCTGCAGACACGTACGATCTTCGTGGACCCAGAAGACGAGTCGGTCGTTCTGGATCTGATAAACAGAGGTAAGGCCTTCAGGTTGGTTGGCATCTACGCGCCTTGCAAGCCAGACAGACAGGATGACTTCTATCGACGCCTGGAGAACTTTCTTGTGACATCAAGGACACTAGTTTTGCTAGGTGATTTTAACGCTATTCTGGATGCACGCCTGGATAGCGTAGGCTCGAATGTTAGGAAGAGTAACTCACGCCTCATCAATCTGCTAAAGCGATTTAGGCTGGCAGATCGATACAGACTTGATAATCCGAGCGTTCCGGATCTATCAGGTCTTATATAGACAGGATAATAGTAAATACTAGAGATAAGTCTAGTTTTTATCTATGTACCCTACACGAATCACAAATTAGTGACGCGTAGGCTGCATATAGATAAGGTTCATAGACAGGGATGTGGCTATTGGAAGTTAAACAAGTCCCTATTGGATTGAGAAACTTACCGTAGCCAGATTAAGGTGTTAGTAATGAGGGCACTAACTGGCTCTGTGATTAACAACCGGTGGTTGAGTGCCCTCAAAAGAACCATTCGACTTGAGTCGATTAGATTTAGCAAGCAGTTAAGTCTAGAGCAGATTAGAGTAGAAAGGGAATTAGTTAAGGCATTAGAAGAGGCACTGAGGATGGGCTCTGCACCCCAAGTGTTGGTGGCGAGATCGGCCCTGGACCGACACCTCAATGCCAAACACGAAGGATGCAGAGTCCGGGCTAAAATACGTGCACTGGGCCGCAATGGTACCAACGCTGCCGGGTGGGCTCGCTCGGAAGAAACCCGACGTGGCGTGGAGGCTATGATAAGGTTTGTGGTAGACGAGCATGGACAGGAGATCCAAGGACAAGAAGAGATGTGCAAGGCCTTTTG
>NC_069006.1:11552209-11555485 GCF_001194135.2 Octopus bimaculoides | reverse complement strand
GGTTGGGGACTATGGGGGAAGACTCGCGCGATCTGTGTTACGGTAGAAGTGCGACGGCATATGCGGATGATGTTACCATCATCATGTCTGACAAAGGGCAGCTACCTCGTGTAGAAGACGCCATCAAAGGATACGAAGCGGTGGCAGGGGTAAAAATTAACTAGGAGAAATCAGTCGGCTTGCAACTCGGCACCTGGCGTGGCAAGTCGATGCCTCCCAACAGCGTCGTCGGACGCTGGACGGAAGGCCCGGTTAAATTGCTCGGAATTTGGTTTGGACCAGATCTCCAGGTGGAGAAAAACTGGAGCGAGGTGACGGGCAAGATGATGGCCATAACCCAGACCTGGTCTGGTAGGACGTTATCTTTGCTAGGAAGGGCCGAGGTTATACAGGTGTTTATAGCATCTGTGATAACCTACCGTCTAACCGTCGTGCCTTGCCTCGGTTTGTGGATGACCAAGTTGAAACGGATCCTTTCTCGCTTTTGGTGGAAAGAGAGAACGCCACTTGTGAGGTGCTCCATCTGCTGTCAAAAACCCTTAAAAGGTGGGCTGGGGATGCCTTGGTTGATGATGCGCAAGTACGCGTTGAGGCTGAGACATCTCTGGTGCTACCTAGATGGTGAGCAGGTGTGGTCACCGCATGCCAAGCGACTTTTTCCACAACTGAAGTCCCCCAGGGACCTAGGTACATGGATCAAGCGGAGACCTAGGTTGGGAGAATGGCAGAGAGAATGCAGACAAGCACTCACTCTGTTCTCTCGGACGAGCAATACCGGCAGCGAGGTTACCACTGCGGATTTTTATAGGGGGTTGGTAGAGCATAAGTCCGACGATGTCCTGGGGGAGACTCTGTGCTTCGATGAGGAGCAACTGACCAACCTGTTCGGAAGTACATTCGGGCCGAGGTATCTGAATAACTTCCAGAAATCCTTGGCTTGGTTGTGCTACCGATCGGCCTTACCGGTTCGAGAGAGGTTGTCTAGACATGGTTTTGACGCCTCCCCATGATTAAGATCGTACCGACTTCTTCCTTCAACAAGGAAAAGAAGGCATCGTTTTTCTGCGTAGTAGCCATACCGAAAGATACGGTATGGACGACACGAGCGAAAGGGATTGAGACTGGTCACTTCATCTCCGGACACGGGTTGGTACGCTATTTCAACTTCCACCTGTCGAGAAAGATCCGTCTGGAGAAAAAGTGCTTGTCGCAAAGTACGTTCGGGAAAAGATGGATTTCTGTGGTAAGGAAGTTGAGAATGAATGGGGCCGTGTTAGAATAGGCGGTCAGGACGAAAAGAAGGAAAAAACCAAAGGAAAAATAAAAAACAGGCGGGTTAAATATAAAAAATAACCCGGAACATTATTTTATTAATTTTTAATTGTATATATTTTTATTTCACTCTCATCCAATTTCTTAAATTTTTTCCATTTCATTACAACCCAAACGATTTTGTAAGAATGTAAGTGTTCGTCCCTTGTAGTGTCCCCTCTATGTATACCTTTTACAGGTAAATAAAGAAATTCTTTCGCTTTAGACAGATCACAACTGTTGTTGTTTTCGTTGGTTTGACTCAGACCGCGGGACTTTCTGATTGACAATCGCAAACGAAAAATTACCTTCAATTCTTTTGTCGTACGGGCCGCTTCTCGAAAAAGGTTGCCCATGCTAAACGGGATCGGACAGGCCTCTGATCAAAAGCGTTTCAGTCGTGACCATCCAACCTTTTTTTTTTATTTTTATCATTATTATGCATATTTACGACTATATCTTTCTTGTGCCTTTTTGAAATTTCAAAACTGTTAAATGTAATTTGAAGGAGATCTGACTGTTATTTCGAGTCGGTTAAGAAGCTATATAGAAACTTCTACTTCAGATCATCGCTACTGAATTAAGGAGAAGGAGATTGTGAGCTTCATTGCTCCTTTCTCTCACGTTGCAAATCCAAATCTACAAATCGAATTTCGTTCCTCGTACGATTCATCACTACATATCGGCTGTGTCGTATGGCTACATGGTATAACCCGATAGTAAAGCAGAGCTGTAGTAACAACTTGGACATCGGTTCCGACTACACACCATGGGACTGCATAGTTATGGTAAATTTTGATCCTTTCACCCTCACGATTTTCACTTAGGAAAAAAAAAACCTCGGATTTTTTGCGTGGAATCAAGTACCCTGACCTCCTAATATCCTGCTGCAAACTCCTTATTAGGAGTTGAGGGTACTTGATTCCATGCAAGAAATCCGACTCCCCCCCCCCCTTAGTGAAAATCGTGCGGGTGAAAGAATCAAATAATACCATAGTTATAGCTGGCTCTAGGTCATACAACTCCTTTATAAACCAATGAATGAACCTCAATGACTTGCTATAAATAGCCGCCAAATGTCCCTTAAATCTGGATCTGTTAGTCTGTCACCCGTGCGCACACACATATACACCTACACATTACTTTACTATAACTAAATAGTTTGTCATTGACCTAAGCATGTTCTAATAAAGCAATCTGTCAACATTGTTATCATTCTCTCTGTGCCTCTAGCTCTCTCTCTCTCTCTCTCTGTGTATGTGTGCATGTGTGTGTGTGTGCGCATATAAAGACGAAATGGAATAAGCTGGACAAGAGGAGACACATGGGACAGAGTCACTGATGAGTTCACGAGATGTGTGACAAAAGAACTTTGACAGACGTAAGAACTGGAAATAGTACAAATAAAAACGAAAGTGAAGATCGAATATCATGATCTTCATCATCATTATCATCATCATTTAATGTCCATTGCACCAGGCTCCAGTCTGATTTGGTATGGTTTCTATGGCTAGATGCTCTTCTTAACACCGACCACTTTACAGAGTGTACTGGGTGCTTTTTGCACGACACCGCACAAACATCATTACGTGACACCTACAGTGAGAGAAGAGAAACAGAAAGTGAAGAGATGAAGGACATAGACAAGGGAAGGAGGCAGAAAATGAGAGACAGAGAGATAGAGATGCAGACAAACTGATTGATAGATACTTAATATAGATAGGTAGATAAATAGATAGATACTTAGTTATAGATAGATAGATAAACAAGAACCAGTCAACCCTCTCCCACGAAAATTTCAGGCCAAGTGCCTATAGTAGAAAGAATGGATCTTTTTTAAAACGGATGTATCAAAGTTTCTGTTTTTAGATATTCGTATAATATAAACAAAACAAAATACGAATCTTTACCAATTCTTGAGGAATTTCAATTGAGCAATGTTCTAATGTTAAGAAAATTGAAATA
>NC_069006.1:11525400-11551714 GCF_001194135.2 Octopus bimaculoides | reverse complement strand
TGATACCGTTAATGTTCCGTTTAAACCAGGGGCCAGTAAAGTGGTAGAAATTGTTCCCTCGCAGTGTGACTATATTCAAAAGGGCTGGTAAACACTTAAACCAATTTTGAGCACTAAGGGGATGATTTATCAATATAATATCACCGTCTTTATCAATTTTACTCTTTTAGTTAAATTTCTTTAAATATTTCTAATTAAAAAAGTGTTAATGACGCAAAAGAATGAAGGAATCGTTTATTATTTATACATTTTAATTTTATTTTAGAAATTTACATTAACCATATTCTTTTAAGGCGGCGAACTGGCTGAACGAAATGTTTAGCGGTATTTCGTCTGTCTTTATGTTCTGAAGTTCAAATTTCACTGAGGTCGACTTTACCTTTCATCCTTTCAGGGTCGATAAATTAAGTACCAGATGAGTACTGGGGTCGATCTAATCGACTGGCTCCCACCCTCAAAATTTCGGGCCTTGTGCATAGAGTAGAAAAGAATATTCTTTTACTTGTTTCAGTTATTTGACTGCAGCCATGCTGGAGCACCGCTTTTAGTCGAAGAGATTGATCCCCAGGACTTATTCTTTGTAAGCCTAGTACTAATTCTATTGGTTGCTTATGCCAAACCGCTAAGTTACGGTGACGTAAACACACCAACGTCGGTTGTCAAGCGATGGTGGGGGACAAACACACACACGCAATTATATATTTATATACGACGGGCTTCTTTCAGTTTCCGTCTACCAAATCCACTTACAAGGCTTTGGTCGGCCCGAGGCTATAGTAGAAGACACTTGCCCAAGGTGCCACACAGTGGAACTGAACCCAGAACCATGTGGTTCGGAAGCAAGCTTCTTATCACACAGCCACTCCTGCACCTATGAATATGATATTCGTCTGCGAAGACCTGAAACTTGGGGTGGGGCTAGAGGTGTTTGGTTACTTAGATTGCAGCACTCAACTGGTATTTATTTTATCAACTCTGAAAGGCAAGGTTGTCCTTGGTAGAATTTGAACTCAGAAGGTATAGACAGATGAAAATGCCACTGAAAATTATTTTGTCCAGTATGCTAATGACTACCAACTTGGTGCCTTACATAACCAACATAATATCACTGAAATTTTATTGTTCCTTATCAATTTCATTAAAATTTCTTTAAATATTTCTAATTACAAAGCAATAGTGACGCAAAAAAAATGAAGGAATTATTGTTTTAATATCAAGAAATGTTTACCGATTATACTTTTGAATTGTATTTTAGAAATTTACATAATGCGAGTCAAGTTCTCAATGATTTCACAAAAGGGTCAATAACATAAGTTTGCTGATCCTTGATTTAAACTGTTGTAGGCCAAACTATGTAAGAAAGACATGAATACTTGATGCATTAAAAATAACAGTGTCAATAGAGTCAGAAAATTAAGGGCCAAAAACAAGTACTTGAATAGGGTTCCTCTTCTTCTTCAGGTCCCTCTGCAATCTGGTTCACCAATAAATATATATTTCTAGCACGTGATAAAATACATACCAATAATGTACTATGGTTTGCTTTGAACTGCTACACTCCCTCTCTAAGAAATTTGTTGCCCATGCGCCAAAGTCAGGTATTTTTATTTATTTATGCATCCTTTCAAAGCCTAGCCAGGCACATGGACCCAGTTTTCCCCCCAGCTAGACGGGACGCCAATCCATCGCAGAAAGTCAGGTATTAATATTATTCTATTCCTGAATCCAGTCAAATGGGCTGTGGTCATGTTCAGGTAGGGGATTTTATGCAATTATGTCAAAACTATTATTTTCTGTGGTACATCTTTCTCTTTTTCTTGCTTATGCACACTCATACACACATGCAAGCAAGCATGCTTGTACATATCACACACAAATATATATATATATATATATATATATATACACACATATAAAGTCCAATCCATGTGTGCATGGAGAAGTGAACATTAAAACGATGATGATGATGATGATATATATATATATATATGCATTTGCGTCTGTGTATTTATATATATACATCATCATTTAACATCCGGCCTTCCATGCATGTACGGGTAGGATGGTTGACATGTATATGTATATAATATGAGTGTGTAGTATATGAAAATGTTTGGGTGTTCACATATATATACAGGGTGATTCAAAAGTCTCCATGCAAAGGGAAAAATTATTTTTTTTATAAAAACAGTTTATAAGATCCCTTGATCTGACCCTTCTTGATTTCTATCTTTGGGGGCATTTGAAAGGCATGGTGTATCGTGGAAAGATAAGACATAAATCATTTGAAGGAACGCATCACCAGATGTGTTATTACGAGTTCACAATGAGTGGGGTAAACGTATTGCAATGTGTAATCAAAACCATGGTAACCATATAGAGACTGTTAAAATATAAAAACTTTTTTATAAAAAAGAGAAATTGTTCTCGTGTATGGTGACTTTTGAATCACTATATATATCGGTGGTGGCTGTCCGTTGTAGGTCAATGTTGACCGTTCTTGTTCAGTAATTATCTCTGGTAGTCTTACATGTGGTCTTCAAGGTCTGCTGTTGATGTGCAACAGCAATAATATCTGATGCAGGTGAAGCTACTTAACGCAACAGAGAAGTGGTGCCTCTCATGTGCTCTTTTGCGTTCTCTCTGTTGTTTCTCCTCAATGGTTAGACTAGTTTGAGTTTGAGCCATTTCTTATCCAGCATTTCATTCTTCCTGGACAGATCAAGAGACCATGTCTATCTTACAAGCAATGTACAGAGCAAAGAAGACTGGATTTCGTTACCATTAAGGAAATGTCTCCGTTCAATATACAGAAAAGGTGTTGGTAGTACATTGTATCGTGGGAGGGTCATCATGCCAGTAAGAAACCCATGCAGTGGTTCTATCTTACACCTTGACTGAGTTCAAATTCCACTGTGGTCAATGCTACCTTTCAGGGTTGGTCAAATTAATACCAGTTGAGCATCTGGGGCCCATGCAATCAACCTGCTCCCCACAAAATTTCAGGCCTTGTGCCTACAGTAGAAAAGATAAGTCAACTAGTGAGCCATTTAACTAATTGATCATTTGATTGTTTAGTCAGTCAGTCAAACAACTAGGTCCATGGGAGTCCTTTAATTGCCAAACATGACCGCTTATTATGTCCTCATTACTCCATTTCTGAAGGTAGAAACGAAATACTAAGTAACCAATGGGAATTATGAACACACGACAGAGATGTAGTGTGATTATAGTGAAGTTAACAGAGAAGAGAGGTTTTATATGCAGACAAATGCATTTAGAATATATGTCATATATAAATACTAAGATGACACATGAAATACTGGCTCCCAAACATGATCAGAATATTGTCATATCTCCTGCTTAATGTTATCTAAATAACTGTCCCAAAGTGATTACAATAAGCTACTTATTTTGTATGTGCAAAAGACTGGGCGTAGAGCCGAAAACTCAGAAAATAAATAAAACAGTTCATCTCAGTTATTTTAGGAATTAGTTTGTCCTGACATGCCCATATCGAAGTGGAATAATTACTCGATTACCTCCCCTGTCCTAAAATACGTCAGACACTGAGTCGCATACCATTACACATGTAATATAGAAATACCAGCAGTGGGCAAAGGTCGGCCAATACTGGTGAAGTTGCTAGATTTTTTGTCAGCTTCCTCGGTAGCAAATACCCACGTCAAGCAAACATCGGCTGCAAGATGTTATTGTTAAACAGCGAGTAGAAAGATTACTGATTCATAGTAAAAAGTTACAAAGAAGCATCTAAGTAGATCGGGGAAAAACAATTACACGATATTTTTTGTTTGAAAGGATTGGGCTCTTTTCCGGGCATGATTGATTCAGAAGTTCACTTCTCGAGAGAGTAGTTTCAGGTAGTCACAGTGCACAGTGACTTCTGCAAGTGTCTTCTACTATAGGCCCAGGTCAACAAAAGCCTTATCGCGTATTGGTTGATGTAAAACGAAAAGTAGCCTGTAGCATATATATGTGCAGGTGTCTGGATGCTGGCTTTTTGCCTTTAAAAATCTGTGATATAAGAAAAATACCAACTCAAGGATGGTTAAAGAATAAGATTGTTCAAAATATAACTGTCAGTGAAATTGTGAACCCTTAATAGCACAGTCATGCCTGTATCTTTCAAGATTTTTACATGATACCTTCTGTGTTAAAATTGTTTCATTACAGTAACTCTGAACAAACCTCACCAACACTGAGGAGTTTTCTTTGTTGAGGAATGATAAAATAAATCCATGTTCCTCAGCCCTTTGGCATTCACATTATTTTCTCAAATGTAATGCTTATTTATTCACCTTTAGAATTAACCATGTATTATCTTGTAGCTTTAAGATTTCAATGAGATTGTTTCTTTTTAGAATGACATTGTAAGTTAGGTGTGAGATGCCAGATCTGGTTGATTTGAATGAGATAGAATATCTGGATTACTCTTAACTCATTGTACTGGCAAAAAGATTGATGAAATGTCAACAGGATAACATGATCTAGAAACAGCAGCCAAAAATTTGCCTCAAATATTTTTTTACAATTTGACAAAAAGGCCAAGCCCACCCTTGAAGTTGAAGTATTCCATAGTCTACGAAGTGGCTGGTGTTATGAAGAGCATTTAGCTGAGGCCATCGAAAAGTAGACAATGGAACTTGGCAGAGTGCTCTGGATCATTGTTTCTTGTTAAACTGTCCAACCAATACCAGCTTAGAAGATGGACATTAAACAATATTTGATAAAATAGTCCTAAATACACAATTTGAACATAAAAGAAAAAATGGTCATGGTTGGAAAGTCTTTCATTCAAAAGATCCGTTTGAGCAGGATTGGACCAGCACAAAGCCCCTGATCCCAACAAGTGCAATATTAGCAGAAATATAGCAGTAACAGTTCCAAGAATATTAACCTTTTTGTTACCACATTTCTGTTGAAACACACTGCCTATGATTCAATAAAATTTTGAAAATAATAAAAAACTTATTAAAAAATAACTGTCGTTGTACAGCTGGTATTTGGAACATAAATCAAGATGAAATTCTGATGGGAGATTTTAAAATTTAGATCACATTAAAACAGAAAGTGTGTCATAAAACCAGAGGCAGTTTCAAGCAGGCTATCAAATGGGCTAAAACAACAATGAGAACAAGAATAAAAGAAGACAGAGAGAAGTTTGAATCTATACAGATATATGTTTTAATGTCTATTTACAAATATATTTACAACTGTCTTCACATCCTTTTCATGGCATGATGAGTATCGACAAATGATGTCCCTGAGAAGTAGATGAGATAGCCAAGATGATGGAACACAGACAGGACCAAACCACACATACACAAACTTTTAGTTATCAGTGCACAGTAGCAACAGACCCAACAAACATTTCAATCTAGATTGTTCCATGGACTTCACAGAATCCACGTTTTTTTGATGTTCTTTTTTGAATTTAAAAAAAAAAAAAAAGAAATTTAGAAATAACCTAAAAGGGAAATGAAGGACCTATGTATCATTGTAGGAACACAGCAAGGTGAAAGGTTGGGGTGGGTGCTGTCAACTGAGACCAACAAACTGATGGTACCACTAACACTCTCCTGTGTTGGAGGTAGGAAATTGTCAACTAACGTGGTGAGTGGCAAGGGGAGAGGAGGGGGGGAACTGGTATACAAAAATCACATTCTGCTTTGACAAGCTGGCATTACCGTTTGTACTTGTCATACCTCTCGTAAGAGGGGCTGCGGTGGTTTCTGTGTTTCTTATACTGTTTGTTGTCGGGGCTGTGATTGTAAGGATAATGGTCCCTCTCACGGTAGTATTTCTTGTGGCCAGCACGTCGATGTTCAGGAGACTGACTGAATGATCGACTGCGGCTTCTCGAGTATGACCGACGTTTGTTACGTTTGTGGGTGTGTTTTTCTTTCTGGACGTAGCGCTCAGGCGAGTATTTATCCTTGCTACGATATTTACGTGGTGGAGTCCGATATCTTTTATTCTTGTTGGCAGGAGATCGACTGTGACTGTGGCTGAAAGACCTCTCAGATCTGCAAAAGAAAAGAAATTTACTCAATAATACATAGTAATTGCTACGATAATTAAAATCTCAAATGTTCTGTTTGAAATTTTAAAAAAGAGGAGTTCTAAAGACATAACCATATATGACACTTTTCTTTCCCTTCAAATATTAAAATATTATGTGCATTTTGTGACTCTCTGTAAGAATCCCTGACAAATACGGAAACCTTATTCCTCTCAATAAGTTAAAAAGAAATTGAAACTGCTACCTTCCTCCTTTGACAAAAACCATCACCAGGACATAAATCTCCTTTAATAGATCAAGTGGATCGAATAAGTGGTCATTAGGGGCTATAATGGTACTTGTCCCTACAACCCATCATTACTGGAGCTATACTTAATTCAAGCAAGAGTAATCCACCCACCTGAACATCAACAACAAATAACTCACCTCGATCTACTTTTGGAGTTGGAGTCTGATAGGCTTTTGTCACTTCTGGAAAGACTTCGCCTCCTCTTGTTGACATGGTTATGTGGTGCAGGATCACTACAAGAAAAACACAGAAATGAAGACATTAATTTAGTGCTAGTAACACAAAGAAAAACTAACCAAATTAATACTGTATTTGATGGCATATAAGATGCACTTTTATCTATGAAAAATCTCAGGTCCTTGTTAGCTAAATTCACCCCTGAAGCTTCTTACTACAATAGGCTCTCTCCTACCTAGCCTAATTTCATAAGAATAGTATTTACTTTACCATTAGCTAACATACTTTTATTATACACAGCTAGATTGCTGTAATGAAACTAAAAGCTATCTTTCCCTGAATATTTACTCTGAAATCAGTGTCTAAAATGCTCACACACAGTACTTAATGATGAGACAAGAAAAAATTAACATCTGCTTTTAATTACTAAATTAAGACTGGACAACTTACTCTGAACTGTGGTCTGATTGAACACGTTCATCTTTACTCTTGGCCTTCGTTGGAGCTGAAGAAGTCACTGGACTGCAAGTCAACTTGGGGGAAGCTGAAATGAAACGAACAGGTTTAGGAATGGCACAACAGAAGTTTGTGGAAATATGTGAATAAGGTGAAGGATCACAAACTACACAACAGTAAGGACCATGTAGTAACCACAACCACTGCTACTACTAATTAATTATATAGTATAACAACAAAGAGAAAGAGACCTCAAAACCATTGAGAATCACTTACCAGGACGTGAAATTGTCGAGTTAGGGGTACCATTGCCAGATTTCTGATTTTTTGCCTTTAGTTTTGCCTCAACCTGTATACGTCTGTGTTCAGCAACTATTTTCTCTAATTCATCACAGTTTGCCTAGAAACAAGATGTGTAAAAGTAAGATTTAATCTATTGATAGGCAAAGACGAGTCAAGTGAAAGGCAAGTAAAGTTGAGTGACTATTTTAGCTCTCGATCACAACACTAAAATATCAACTTACCTTCTTCCTAGCATAGAGTCTCAAAATTGTCAAACTAACAGCTTTGATCTGTTCTTCCGTAACATCAAACAACCAGAACCAATGGGGACTATTTGGTAAAGGAATCTGAATATTAAAGAAACAACAATACATTATTAGTTATATATACATGCAGGCGTAGCTGTGAGGTTAAGAAGCTTGCTTCCCATCCATGTGGTTTCAGGTTCAGTCCCACTGCAAGGTACTATGAGCAAGAGTCTTCTACAACAGCCCCTAGCTAACCAAAGCCTTGTGAATGAACTTGGGAGACAGAAAATGAAAGAAACCTATGTGTGTGTGTCTCTCTCACCTTGTCTTGAAACAGTATGGTAGTTGAAAATGTGTGTCAGCGTCATTCATTTCCAGTATTCTTCAAAAAATATAACCATGGGAAAATATCCACCTCAATAAACTACATCAAACCCAATGATGATCCTAATACATCTATCTACTGATGGAATAACAAATTTCAAGTGCCTATCTTCCACGATTACAATGATCTGGTTCATAGCAGAATAGAATAATTCTGTAACCATTGCAGTGATATCAACTGTTGATATCACTGCAATATTTAAGCAAAATCCTAACAAGGTTGTTCTTTGGTTACAACTTGAAATCACAAAGACCATCATCATTTAATATCAGTTTTCCATACTAACAGGACCTAGCCAGTTTCAGGGCTGCATCAAACTGTAATGTCAGCTTTAGCATGGTTCTTCTGCAGATGGATGCCTTTCCTAACACCAGCTACTTATGTCACTGGCACCAGCAACAGCACCAAGTAACTTGCAAGACAGAAAAAAAAATCCCTGACTGTAGGAGTAGGAGGGGGGTATTTGCTTTCTGAATGGTACACCACTGCTTGCTTCAAGCATGATAGAGGGAAGGACAAATACAAGTCTTGTTATAATAAAGGAAATACAGTTACAAAAATATTATGAGAAGACGAAAAAGTGTGGTGCTAGAGCAAACTCTTAATGTACAGGATGAACATAAAAGAAGACATAGACATTAAAAAAAAAAAAAGATTTGTTCTTACCTGAAGTTGTCGAGCAGCAAGATAAATACAGGCACAAGCAATTGTTTCTGGATGATAACGTACAAATACATTTGTTCTGAAACTGTCATTCATATAATTCCTGTAAGAGAGAGAGAGAAAAAAAAATAGGGAAATAGATGGAGGTATGAAACATTCATTTGTAGTGAAGCAGAGTTTGTAGAAATAGTCATCCAAATGCTACTTTCTTGGAATGACAATAATGCAACAATAACAGAGACAAACATACAACAGGCTTCACCTAATCACCCCTGGAACTTTCACATTAAAACATCTTCAAAATCGTAACTAAAACTTGAATATATCTTTAGCTGTTGTTTAGCCATAGGCCAATCCTGACCATGCAGATTCTGTGATCAAAAGCATTCCAGCCATATTGGACTTATATAAATGAAGAACATATAGAGAGATTTGCGATGCTCATAGCAAATAGATCCAATCAGATAATCTTGGGCCCATATGCAATGCTCATTGCAAGTGAAGTAGATGTAATTAGAATATCAATCTCATTCCCAAAATATTACCACCAACTAAGAACAAAAATAAAACTGGCTCAGTTTAATACTGAAATCAATCTACCCACAAACTACAGGGTGTAGAAAGACAGCAATTGACTAGGGTTGAAGTAAGTGTTTTATTGATAACCATCTGAGTTTTTGTGGAGTAGTGCATCAGCATGGCCACAAGTTTATAATAAATTTTGGGGTCCAATGGGAATATTACTATTCATTAGTTTCTCTTGTCATAGATTGCTCTCAGCAGGAATGGCTGCATCATAAAAAGCTTGCTTTCCAATCATGTGGATTTAGGTTCAATCCCATTGTAATGGCACCTTGGACAAGTGTCAACTATAACCCCAGGTCAACCAAAGACATGAGTGAATTTGGCAGACAGAACCTGAAAGTTAGTTGTATACATAGATATATGTATGCACGTATCCTTGTCTAGACTTCATATAATGGTTGTAAACAAGCTTCAGCACCGTAAGAGTGATATTGTTTTCCATGAAAAATGCATCTGACCATGGGGAAACCTCTTGTTTGGAAAAAATGTGTGGGTTGGAAACCAGAAAATCTGCCTCAACAGACTCCATCTGAACTAGGAAAGCATTAAAATGATGAAGAAGAGAGCTGATTAAAAACTAAGAGTAAATACCTATCAATTAAGAGTTATCAGAGATTATTAAAGTGACAATTTAGTCAGACATTATTTCTCTGACATGACCAATCTGTGTAGTTTGTATAGTATTTGTTTTTGTTTCAATACCATCAGCAGAGTTAAGTCATGATTTGTTGCTCACATCAGACTTCTCACTACATATCTAAAAATCTACACAGCAGGTATATACAAACATGTCAACTTTGCTTATTTGAAAAAAAAAAAAAAAGAACAAACCGTTTTAATCAAGTTTCAATTCTTATTAAAGTCTCATCAGGTGTCTACATCACTTGACCAATCCCAGAGAAACAAGTATCTGTTCTGTTTATATACACATCAGATCTAGTAGCTACAGAAAACTTGAGCTACTAGCTTGCATACCATTAGAATTTACTGTTTAACCCATTCATGGGAAAACTGCAGTCCATGGGACTTTCTGAATGGCAGGTCTAATGAAAAATTATCTAGAATTATTTTTTTAAGTGCAGCTTGCTTCCCCCAAAAGTTGCCCATGCCAGCATGGAAAACAGATGTTAAATGATGATGATGAATGAATGAATGAATGAATGAATGAATGACCAATACTTACTAAATTGGTTACTGTTAACCAGGACACTGTGTACTTGCGTGTTTGTGTAAACCAGCTAACTCTAGCATCTAACAAAATATTTACTAACAAATGGTTGTTGGAAATATTCAAGTTCAGGGAAAAGTTGTTTAGAAAAATATACAATTTTTCTGATTACAGCTTACATAGGAAGACTGACATGTCAACTCATCCAGCCCACATTTTAGGGAAAATGGGGAATAATGGAATCATATTAGGACTGCTAGAATGGGAAGGAAGGAGGTTGAAAGTTTAAAACATTTCTGCATCTTAGAAGAAACTAAAATAGCCCAAAAGCAGGGAATAAAAAAAAAAAAACACACAGGAAGACATCAATTAAAAGAGGAAAGTTTTGGTACAAACGAGAGGGAAGCACCGCAGCAGTTTGGGTTATTACCTTTTTTTTTGGTTGGTTTTAGTGTTTTTTTAATTTTACCAGAAGCATTGTAGGATTTAAAAAAATTTCATAAAAGACATCTTCTCAAAAAGAGAGACCTGGCACACAGGACTGAATGAGTTAACAAAAAGCCATAAAATCAGAAAAGAGCCCTGAATCACTGCTTGAATGACAAACTGCAAATCAACAGCAGGCACTGGTTGGATCCATCAAGAACTTGTTCTGAGAATATGATGCAGGTGGCATATCAGTTGTGCAGGGTTGTGGTGACTGGTTCTCAGGACACTTCCTGATCGACAGTAGGAGGAGCTGTAGTAGACAGTAGTCGGCAGTCTTAGGATGGCACAAAGCAAGTTCTACCCATTTCAGCTGGGCAGGTAAAAAAGAAAATCAATATTAATAAACAATCAGTGGCTGACAAAGAGTTTAATTTTATTAAGAAAATAGCAAATAACCCTGAACTTGAATAAACAACTTCCCACACAAACAACTCAGGTTACACAGTGACCCTGTTAGATAGAAATAGCAACCAAATCTCCCTCAAATCGCACCCTACCACCTTGAAAAAAATTGATGGGTACATAAGAGTGTCCTAGAGACATGGTGTACCTGAAAAACAAAAAGGAGGTGGCCATGGCTGGAACACCTTTGATCACATATCCACTTGAGCAAAGCCAACCTAAAGCTAAACAATAACAGCATCAAAGCTGGTCTTCATGGTTCACGCATTTGATCACAGAATGCACTCCACCCCCCATTGTCTTCCAAACTATTAAGGGAGCTTCAACACGGTTGCTTAAATTGCAAGGAAATGGCAGCCCAATCTGCCTCAAATCACACCCTCTCTTAGTAAAAGGCAAGACATTCAATAATGTAGTCCTAGGGAAGAGGGGGGGGGACTGGATGGTGATGCTGGGAATAATTGATCATAAATCTGCTGGGACTTCAACAGTTAATAAATGGATTAACAGAATTATTTTTTACTTTCAGACATTTTCCCATTTTACTAAAGATTCCACCATTTATGTTAGAACCACCAAATGGTCACTGCTAGAAACAACCAGATGTCACTCAAAAGAATATACTCCTAGATACATTTATCTGAAATAGAAGAGGGGATGATCATGGTTGGAATATTTTGATTACATCAAATCAATCAGGGCTGGCTAGGAGCTAAACATCTACTACCACCACCACATAGTCTTCCCTGTCAGCCAAACACTCCCCTGTTCAATACTTTGACATTGTCCCTGTATGACCACATAAATTGCTGATTTCACAACTCTGGAACCCTTCCCTACCAGTTTGATATCCTTGGGTTTGAGACCAGAAGCAAAAGAGTTGACCCTATTTCCCATTTAAATAAACAACAACAAGAAGACAAGATGCTGCTGTTTATATGATTAATTTTAATTACTGTGACACTTGAGTGTCTGTTAATCTGAATCAACTGAAAATACTCACCATGCACACTGCACAAGCTTCTGGTTTTTTTCGCATTCCAATACTTGTAGATACATAACAATCATCTGGAGTAGACAGAAACAATGGCAACAGCGGTTAACAGCAGATCTATCAATACAACATCAATTGTAATCGTTTTTGTTCAACGTGTAACTAAAAAAATATTTTATCATACCTAAGTACACGCTTACTTCTAACTGCACCTCATTGTAAAAGTACCAACAGAATTGAAGAACAAACATTTCAAGTCCAATCACCATGTACCACTGCACTATGGTCATACTGAAGCACTTAGAATTCCAGTACTTTGCCTGCTACTTACTTTGTCAAACTCATAGTAGGAGACAGGCTAAGTAAACCTAGGATTAAGGGACATAAGGCTTTCAATCAAAAGCCATACCACAAAATGCCTTTGCTTAACACATTGACCACTGTCCCTTAGATATACACCAATTATATAATTTAGCCATCACCATCATGACTTGGTAGCAGCACATATCATGGTAAAAGTGAGCTGCACACCAGTATTTTTTACCAGTACTCATTCACCTCATCATCAGAAGGAAAAAGAATTTTTTAAAAAGCCACACACAGCAAATTGTACAAAGACCCAGAATAAATAGTCAGGCATTCTGTCTGATGCTCCAACCATGCTAGCAATCCACTGTGTACACAGGAGAGAGATATGCATGTGGTAGTTTGTCTATCATTTTACATCTATCCTCAATTATCACTGACCAAGGATAACATGGTACACTCACTGTCAACCGTGTTATGTTCACTACGAAAATACCTGTAGACACAGGTCAGCAATCAGTCAAAAATTTTACCCATCCATAATGCTTAGAACAAAATCTTTTCCTCCTCTGTTTCATTTTTCCATTAACACTTCTATTTATTTTAACCAAACACCTGTCATAATTAAGGATAGATGCAGAACATATTCGTCACAAGCACTCACCAGAAGGCACTAAATCATTGAAGCCAATGAGTACAGTATAACTTAGAATCATCTGGCTGCAGAACAAGCACACCAGTAGTCAACAACTGGAATATGTTGTAAGGTAATGGAAATCACCAATTCCAAGTGTTGCTATGAGAACTGAAACAACTCACCTTGTGTGGATATTTGAAATGAACACAAAAGCCCAACTCTTTGAGAACCCTCCGTTCAGCCTTGATAACTTGATTCTTTAAATTGATATAATTCTGGTCAAGCACCATGGGATGGATTGTCCTGCAAGTACAAGGATTACCACACTGCGGATATGTGTCAAAAAAAAAAAAAAAAAAAAAAAAAAAGGCTGCTGCATCCTTGCAATAGCATCTCAAAAAAGTATAGGACTTTGACTAGAAGAACTGGAATCACATTTAACTGATAAGGGTTGTGGTTGGTTGAGATGAGAGAGGCTGAGCAACAGCTGTGTTGCCATTGAACAGAAAACATGGAGACACTTTCACAAAACTAAATCATTGTAGTCTAGAAGAATACATCTCTATCTTAATTGTCAAGAGGAATTTATAGTTAGAGATATGTGTAAAGTGTTACAGACATAGGAGCAAAATTGGCTGGAGAAGCAGTAAGGTTCCATTCTAACTACCTCAATAAAACAAAACCATCATCAGACTGTATTTAGACAAAACAATAACAAAGTATTTCACAACTTGCAGAATTGTAAAAACATTAAATGTTACAAATGCAAAAGTATAAAAGAAATGAATCAACCTTAAAATAATACAATATATTCTCGGCTACCCGATTACTATGACTGAAAGGATATTTCACCAAATATACAATATTATGAGAAAACTTTTTACAGACATTCTGGTTAAATCCATTCGATGAACAGCAAATGTTCAGGGTGTTCTCAATGTCCATTCCTTCTAACCCTCATAAAGAATGCTTCCATCCTTTTCTCTTGTTTATAGAATATAAGAAAAAATTCCTGAAGAAATGCAATGGCATCAGTAATTGTTATAAAAAAAAAATTAAAAGGAGCAGAGAGAGAGAGAGAGAAACATTTAAGGAATTACTCTACCATTTCAGATACCAGAAGATTCTCAAAGACAAAGTTAAACCAAAAGGAAAAAAAATAGAAATAATAAAAAGAACAATGCAGTTATGACAATCAAAGGAAAGAACCATCTTCTCTCAGAAACTGTCAAAACTAGCAGAAGATAATAAACGTTTAGATTATGAGAAAATCAGAAAAATTCAACTCACCCTGAGGAGTTCGGGAAGCAACAAGTGTGAACATTTGCAAATGTCTGCCAAATTCACTGGTAATGGTAAGTTTTTCCAGCAGGTTCTAGAGAACGTTTCAGTACAAGTTGAACAGTGCTTTAGATGTTTACTTGACTGAAATATGGAGACTGGTTCTTTTGTTTACAAATTTACAATTCTGCGATCAAATGAAAGCAAGAACTGCACACCTACAAACAATTCTAACTAAACTGGATTGACAATATTTCCACAAACTGGACCAACAAACAAATCAGTTTCAATTATAAAAATTCTTGCTAGTAATTAAAAGTAATTAAATGATATCAATTAAAAGAAAGAGTTGAAAAATACGTTAATTTTACATGTTAACTCAAGTGGAAATATTGCATGAAATAAACTGAATATATTAGTTAAACCAATCCAATATTTAAGAATTATAAATGACTAAAACAATCTATACTCCTCAATAGCAGCACCTTATTATGTTTGATGAGTTTTAGATTAAGGCTTCAATATTTGTTAATTACTCACTGAACACTAATAAAATTATAACTGCAGATCATGAAATTTTAAACATCTAAATGAGCTCTTTTGACGAGTTTCATCTACTATAAATCAGGTGTGTGCGGGGGAGTTAACAATGACAATCAGATAGCAATAATCAACAAACTTGAAAATTGTGCTAGAATAGATGTTAAAAACAACAAAATTCAGATCTATATAGGCAGGCCTGGGAGAAAACTGGTATGATTTTTAAATGACTATACTTTGACGGTAAAGGGAATGGTCAGGTGTTTTGTGGCACATGTAACAGGTTTTGGTGATGGAAACGTTTTTGTAGATATCTCAATTCAGTCACTCAGTGCAGAAACATTTCTATCTGCATTTTCATGTAAGCCTTTATGGAAAAAAATGAGACAGAGATGTCATAAAATACATCATTTCAAAGTCTACAACACATGAGCACAGTACTAGACATTATCTCAGATTGAAATACACCCTGATGTAAATTTCATCCTAAAAACAATAGGACTGTGCAAGAAAACCTGAAAACATGCTGTTGACATAAATGGTGGCATTGTTCATTTCATGAATGACAATGTGAAATGGTAAAGCTTTTGCTATAAATCACAGAGCAATCCACAGAAAATTGAACGAGTCCCCTTCACTGTATGTTGTGCTATGTATAAAACTTAGCAATGTTAGGTCCCCATAGTTCTTTGAAGAGAGAGAACATGCAGTAACTGTGAATTCTAATTTACTGCGTGTTTGAGCAGTAACTTCATTTTCCCAGAAATCGGATGAAACAAAACAATGGTTATATGGGAATGTAGCAACTCTCTTATCAACCATCCAAGAGTGGAGATTGAGGTTTGCTGGCCACTGCTGGAGAAGTAAAGAACTTGTAAGTAATGTTGCTGTGGACACCAAATTGTGCTACCACAGAAGACGCATACAAAACAGCTTGCAAAAGATGTTGGATGCCAAGTTGAAGACCTAAAAGCACAAATCGAAGATCAGGATGGATGGAGAGGTAATCAGGCTGGCCCAGGCAATCAGCCTGACTGGCTTGGCTGATGCCTCGATAAAGGGGAGGGGGTTCAACAAAAATTGGCCACTTGCAGAATGACAGTTTCCATTGACATAATCATTAAAGAACCCAGGCTGGTAGAGTGGCAGAATTGTTACAACACCAGAAAAGCTGCTGAGCAGTAAACACTCCAATTCTTTACATTCTGAGTTCAAATCCCATCAGAAATCAACTCTGCCCTTCATTCTTATGGTTTTAACATAATGAACCATTAGTGAAGTACTGGAGGTTGATGGGATTGATTAGTCATTCCATTTGCTTCAAAATTGCCAGTCTTGTGCCAAGAAAGCATTATTTTAAAATGTGAAGAAATGAAGTGCCATGGATCACTCGATTGGCTGACCTTTCAGTTTATTGACAATTTCCATGAAACTAAAAACAGCTGTTCACCAGGAAGGGACACTAATATGTCAATCCATGGTGCAACGTAGACTTTCCATGCCAAGTTCTAAATATGTGTATGAAACAATAGCAAAGTATTCATACAACATTTGCAAGGCTGACTGATTTATGTGCCATTAGTTATGCTTATACATTTAGACAATAAAGATTAGTCATATGCTATACTTGCCAACAATGTCTACACATAGTTCCCCCGCAAGACCCTGTATTAAAAGGACTATATCAGATGAAGTAATAATTATTAAAATAGCATTTAGGTGGGGGAAGGGGCTACATTCCACAGATGAAGCATGGAAAAACACCAAAAGAACTGAAATATGCTGGTGAACCAACACCTGCCTCCTCAACTAAAGATTACACATTGACGCCTACTAAGTGACTGAACAAGACAAAGAAATAGATATCACTTCAAGGTCATGTTAATTAATAAAGATTACGGATTACGACATTATTAACATCTGAAGCATACATACATCAGCAGCCTCAGTGGAGCAAACAATTGTCACTAGATATAAAAATTCCTATTTCTAATCCAGTCAGGAGCTACATACACAGTCAAGAATAAGACACCTAATCTGCATAGGGTAGATATGAGGAGATTTATGACATTAGGAAGGCAGCACCACTACATATATTTCATCAAATTTGCATCATTAATGTGTTAATTAGCCTAAAGAGGGCGGCATCATGTATCTTACATTACTTTCCATCCCAAACCATTTCAGTATAAAATGTTATTAGACCATTACTTTTCATTTATTATGTCAATATTTCAGAGAGGTTCCAGTGACATGGCCAACACTACTACAATAATTATATTAACATTAATAGGCCAATCAAACTAAAGATAGTCACAAAGCAAATTTCCATTATAGTATTTACTGCCTAATAATTAACATAACCTTTTTGATACCAACCCACTTGAAATAGCCCCTAGTTCCATGATACAAACCTTGTTTTCAAGTGATCTAAATTAAAACCTTCCAGAAAATTTGAGGTATTCATAATTCTTAAGGTTGAAAGGAAGGCATTCTATTTCAACAACAAAAGATTTAATATAATTTCCAAATTAAGAAAACCTTACACCTTTGAGTTAGAATACTTAACACTTTTCGATACCAACCTGCCTGTAATCTTATAATACAAGCTTCCTGTTTTAAAGTGAACTTAACTAAAACCTTCCATCAAAAATTGATTTTTCAAACACCAGCTTAAATAAGGACCAATTTATTTTGCTACATACTGAGAAAAAAATAAAAAAAACCCAGTGTTTTTCAAGAGAAATATAGTAAAAAAAAGGTTTTACATGGGCTACCACTCCATCCACAACACACACATCAACAGATTAAACACTGCTGTCAATGCAACATTCACTGTCTGATAACTCTTTAGCTGTCAGAGAATTTCAAAAATAATGTTATGTAATCAGGACATGTATAAAGTTTCTCCACTTGTCATTCCAGCAAGTTTATTCAATGTAAGCCCCAGAGACAAACCAGAAGCATACATACTCCATAGTTGCTCAATCTGCTAGAAATGACAGCAAAGTCTCCTAGAAGATACTGGATTACATTCGGTTACAGGTCAACTCAAGTTTGACCCAAGGCTGAACACCAGTGACATCAAATATGACATGCAAAGAATAGCAGCCAAATCCCTCTCAGACTGCATCCTACAGGCCTGAAAAAGCCCGACCAAATTGGACAATTTAGTCCCAGATATGCAATGCTCAAAAGACATGGTTGGAACATCTTTGACCAAAGGTGACTTCAATCAAAGTTGATCTGTGCTAACCAGCACCACAAACTGAATACCATACTGTGTTGAGTTGTTTTTAATTATGAACACCTATAAACATTAATACAATTGTTATTTTAAACACAACACGACCAGGGGCTGCAATCAGGAGTCAGTCAGGAAAACAGAATATGTAGGCCTTTAAGCATACGACCATGAATCCACACAGCCAAAGCTCCATAAAAACTGTTACCTTATCAAAGCTAATGCTATTGCCTCCACCTCCCATAAACTGCTCATTCTACACTGTTGTAGTTCCACCACACACACAACCAACTACCATTAAAAGGACTATATCAGATGAAGTAATAATTATTAAGTCTCTATTCGTCTCTGCTGATCTCACTTTGGATTTCAAACTTTCCAAGTCAGTGACCTTCAAAAATTCATAGTATCCACGTGGTCCTATACTCAGCACAGGAGACTAAGTGGAAAGGCTAAGCACAACCACCCTTCCTCAAACTAGAATTAAAGATGAAAGAGAGACCTACGAGAATCTTACAGTAAAAAAACCCAGCTTGATAAGAGACATTATATCTCTGATTCCATATTATCAAAATGCCAAGGGGACAAAATCAACAACTCACTTGAGCCCCACGTCCTAGTTCGCCTGTCTTAAAATGGTTTTGATTAAAATCTTCCATTAACATTCCTTGCTTTTAATACCAGCTTAATAATAATGAGCTACTTTACTAAATTCTTCATTATTTTAAAAATTAATTCAAACATATTTCAAAAGAAACAGGGTAACAAAAGAATCAAAGTATGCCTATGATACAACAGGTGGTTATATGGCGTCAACAGATCAAACAATGGTTAACTGCCCTTCCTGATAGCAGCAATAACTGACAGCAATAACTGATTGTATGTGGAATCTGGCAGAATAAAAATCAAAGCTGTTATTGTTATTTAAGAGCACTAGGACTTTGTCAATTTTGAACAGCATCAAAGGATGATAAATAAACAAGACACCAGTTTATTTGACTATGATGTTTAAAACAGTGACATTATATATCACCATGATGATTATCTGCAGCTAGTATAGAGAACCAAACTTAAATTGTTAACCTTATCCCAAAAAAAGTAATGTGAAAAATTATTGTTACCCTCGATCATTTACTCAATGTCTTACAATCCTATTATTTATTCAAATAACATTAACTAGCAGACAGACTAAAGACCAAAATAGTCCCTCTTAGAATTAAAATGTGTTGTTCAACATGAATATTTTATGAAAATCATGTTTATATAAAAACCCACACCTGAATACATTCTTTTAATTAACCAGCATCTTAGGTTCTACGAGCATCTAGTTTTAGCAAAAGAAGTTATATAATTTGACAAAATTGGTGCGGGAAGAGAAAATACAGGAAAAAAAAAAAAAGACAAAAATATTCTCCCCAATAATCTATCTCATTGTACGAAAACAATTTTAAATATCTAATGTTTAAAGTGAAAGCTGTTACTAAGATGAAAATTTTCCACACTAATTATCTTCGAAGATGTGTGTGTGTGTATGTGTATGTATAAATATATATATATATATATATAATATACATAATTTCAATACCAACTTTTCTGGCCTTGCATGAGTCAGATCTACAGCCAAATGCACTTGCTGTTTACCAACCCTCACCTGTTATATTTCCCTGGCTGGACACATTTCCATGGAAGACTGGAAATGAATGACACAGCTTGAATAATGGAAGCTAGCTTACAACCATCACTTGATATCAAGACAAGAAAACAGCAGCACAAACATATAAACAGGCTTCATTCTGTTTGTATCTACCAAATCTATTTAGAAAAATTCAGTTGACCGGGAGCTATAGAATACTTATCCAAAGTGCTATGCAGTGGACGGGAAGCCAAACAATTAGGCCTACACTTGCGCATTCATGTGTGTGTGTGTGTATATATATATATATATACACACAACACACAATCCAAAGCAAAAAAAAAGCCTATATAAATATTTAAAAAATGCCTTCCTCTTCAAAGACTAAATTAAAGTATAAGAAAACTCTTAAATTTTTGTAGAGTAAAAGCTACAAAATCAAATATGGAAATCACTCCAAGTTTAGTCTACAAATCATTTTTGGGCATCACCATTATATATGACAACCTATCAGCTACCAACAAAATACTTATCTACAACCTCATATTTAAAATATGTTAGAGCCATTAGACATAAGGGTTAAGAACTGTGCCAAATCTGAGATCCAACTAGAGCAAACTAGCTCCTCAACCAGAACCAACTAGAGTAAACCAGCTCCTCAACCAGAACCAACTGGAATAAACCAGCTCCTCAACCAGAACCAACTAGAGTAAACCAGCTCCTCAACCAGAACACCAAAAAAAAAATATCTCCCCACCAATTATTGTTCAGATAGTGATGAACAAATTATAGTAACTAAATATGAATACACACAACACAAGGCCCTAAGCACTCAGTTATTGAATTTGGTACAAATAACAGTTAAACCTGTCAAATTACATTCAACTCTGTTAAAAAGAAAGGACACATTGAACATACCAAAAAGACAATGTTCACAGTAAGGACACTTTTGACTATGGGTTTGCTTGACAGGGCTAACCTTGAGTACTATCACTATCATTCCAAGATATCTGATGACCAGGTTAACTCCACTCATCAATTATATACAACATACCGGATAAAACCAGGACTACCTCCATTAACACAGACCTTTCTCCATTACACAAGTTAAAATAAGCCAATGGAGGAGCCTGTAAGCAGCTGCTCAATCTGCTGGAAATTTCCTGGAGTTCACACATTAATGAACACACTGCATTTTGTAGTATCTAGACCTCTCGATAACAATAGGCTAAACAACAATACCCTGACAAGCTAAATGCCAGACATATAACACACACCAAAACTATTTCAAAGCATAAGCTTTCTTTAGCTTTCTTCTAGAAATAAAATTGCCTTTGTCATTACCATCATTTTACACTGACAGACCAGCTCTTCGCCTATTACTATATTTGCATCTTTTATCTTACAGTTCATTGTCATTGGTCCATGGCCATACTGGGGCCCCACTTTGAAGGGCTTAACTGAACAAATCAACCCCAGCATGCATTTTTAAAACCTGGTACTTATACCTACTCTCTCGACCTTTTTCGCCAGACAGTGAACTTCTTAATGGCATTCTTAGCCACACAAGAATGTTTAACTTAATATCAGCAGAGACAGGAGAGAAGTGACTTTAATCCAAAACGAAGTCTTACCTACATCACCAGTAGCAGTGCTTCTCACGCTCTTAATCCATGCCAAAAATTCATAATACAGGGATGATGGAACGAACAGGCTTTAATACAAGTCACAACAATTGTTTCTGTGCATTAGTATCAACTGTTAGTTGCTGAGTTTTCCATATTATACAAATATGATCCAGCAATAGCTGTGTACCTACATATTAGCAGGTGAGTATACAGATATGTAATATGTATAATATGGAAAACTTGGCAACAAACAGCTATTGCTAATGCACAGAACTGCTGTGATTTGTATTAAAGGCTGTTCATTCCATCTTCATCTTCTTGGATCAAAAATTTATTTTTATATATATATATATATATATATATATACACACACACACACACACACACACAATAGGCTTCCATACAAACTCAATCTAAGTTCACTCACAAGGCACTGACCAACCAGGAACTACAGTAGAAGACACTTGCCCATGGTGCTGTACAGTGGGACTGAACCCGAAACATCATTACAAAGTAAACTCAACAAAACAGCAATGCCTGCACATATTACTGCCTGTAATCCAAAGACTAATTCATCATCATCTTCATTTTCCATGCTGGCATGGGTTGGATGGTTTGCCAGGAGCTGGCCAGCCAGAGAGCTGCTCAGGCTCCAGTTGTCTCTTTTGGCATGGTTTCTACAGCTGAAATGCCCTTCCTAATGCCAACCACTTTACAGTGTACTCGATGCCTTTTATATGGCACTGGCACGGATACTCTTACATGACATGGGCATAAGTGCATCCTACATGGCACCAACACGAGTGCTTTTGATGTGACCCCAGCATGAGGAAAAATCGAATTCCTATTTAAATAATATCTCCTAAAAGCGCTTCCCAAAAACAGAAACTAAGTTTTCTCACAAGTTAATTACTCATTATTGATGTTACAATCAACATGCCACAAAAATGAGTCATAAACACACCTGTCACATCTATATTATAATTCTGATTGTTCCTTTACAAGTTACACTTTAGTTAGTTGGGGGGAGCGGGAGTGAAAGAAAAGTGAGAGAAAGAAGCAGAGAAAACTGCATACGTGTATGCACATATACACTTTTGTGTGTGTGTGTGTGTGTGTGTGTGTGTGTGTATATATATATATATATATATATATATATAGATATGTGGGAAATGTGGTTATAGTTGAAAGAAAAAGGAGAGAAAGAGAATGTGTTTATTGAAGGGATCAGCAATAAGTGTTATCTTACAATTTACAAAATAACCATGGAATTTTCACGGGGTACAACTAGTATCATCGTAAATGAGACTGCCATCATGAACACAATGTCTAAAAATTGATTTCAAATTTTGGCACAAGGCCAGCAATTTCAAGGTGGGAGTAAGTCAATTATATTGATCCCAGTACCTACTGGTACTTATTCAATCGACCCAGAGAGGATGAAAGGCTAAGTTGACTCTAGCAGAAACTGACCTTAGGCAATATGTAAATATTAACACACTATGTCACTTAAATTAAAGTCCCACCAAGTTTTCTAGAGCAGACTTATTCAGTTCTTCTATATTCTTTATTATATAATACGTTAAGATTTCACTTCTTAAGATCAAAGTTTACAATTATACATCATATTACAAAACCAGATTTTAAAAACGAACACTTAAATGCATTTCCACAAATTAAATCCTTAAACCATAAAACCAGACAGGTCAAAGACACTTAAAATCACACAACTCCCTTCAATATCTACATTCTATTAAACGAGAATGTAATTAATGTATCAATTTTCAACAGCTATAAACTTCCCCCAGAGTTAATTGCACATTTAGGTCACACAAATATCTAGCAAAATAGTTGTTATGAAAGGTAAAGACATTTACCAAGTGACAAGATAATGTTATCTCTCAAATAATAATTAGATGTTATTACATGCCTATTCTACTTATAAACTCATTTACAACATTCCATCATTGAGAAGGTGAGGGGGGGGGGCGTCACTAGGATCATAATGGAACAAGTTCAAATAGTGCCTCAGTCGATAGAGAAAAGTCACCCATCACCACCACTTTCCCATGCTGGTATTGGTTGGACAGACTGTCACAATTCAACTCAGCACTTACTAAGGAGTCACTGCTTTCCTAGATGGGTCGGGGACCATATCGGACATGGATTCCACAGCTGGTTTCTCTTCCAACAGCAACCACTTCAGTGTACCATACATAACTACAGCATGGCAGCAGCCCAATAACTTAAACTACTTCACCCATATATGCATATGAGAGGCTCCTATACCATTTTCCTCAACTATATTCCAATTCTGCACAATGGCAGAAGTAAACCATCCAAGTTTAATACATATATTACATATTCTTACATATATTCACATGCATATGTTGCACGCACACACACACATACCCCTATTCGTGTAAATAAAAGAATGGCAAAATAGGTGTATAAGAAGAATCACAACCCTATTATTATCTGAAGATATTCCAAGAGATAAAACTTACCTTTGTGATGAACCAAATGAAAAGTAGATCTGATCATAGGACAACGATGCCTAAATAACAGGTCAGGTCACACACACACACTTCACTTCAAAATATGTTGGTAAATCAAAGACCACTTATTAAGTGTAGTTATGCTGCCATATCACAGTCTGCACTTTACTCAGCCATTCATACAACATGAAAAATCATGATATACTGACTGAATGATGTCTATCTTTCGCCCTATATCAAAACACAAACCTAATCACCTATGTAACCCAAGTAGAGCTATACCAGTTATTTGCAGCAAAATAATATTTCTATTTAAATTCATATTTATTTATTTATCCAGATTTGAGATGTTATACTTCCACTGGTCTCAGTCAGTGAACTACGACCATACTGGGACACTGCCTTCAAAGGCTCCCACTACTACACAGGCACAACAGGCTTCTGCAGTGTCCATTTACAAAATTTCACTCAAGGTTTTTTGCCAACCAAAGACTATGGTACAAAACTTAGCCAATGAAACAGCTGTGCAACAGGATCAAAACCAAGACCAATGTGCTGCAAAGCTACCACCACAAAGGCCAGCAATTTCGAAGGTGGGAGTAAGTCAATTACATTGATCCCAGTACTCACTGGTACTTATTCAATCGACCCAGAGAGGAAGAAAGGTACATCAATGTACTATACATATACACACACGATACATGTGTATGTGTGTGTTTATATATATATCTATTATTTAACATCATGAGAAAGTCAGAATAGCAATATCAAATACACATGCATACTGTTATATAATTCTCTTCTTTTAACCTTTATAGCAGTCTTATATATGTAAACCTATGACCTGGTCACTGATATTATGAAGAGATAGAGGAATAATATCAGGCATAGATGTATGTCAAAAACTTCGATATTTCATGATTCATCCCCAATATAATAATCAATCTCAACAAAGGATCTATATTTACCATTTGTCAAATTATTATAAATGTATGTAGAAAATAGTTGGCCTAGTGACCAAAGTGGATTCACAATCTTATATGATCAGCATGTTGTGACCTTGAGCAAACATTTCATTTTATATTGCTGCAGAACACTCAGCTGAAAATGAGCACAAGTAATAGCAAGGGGAAACCGGGAGTCTTCCCCTAGAGCCCTATTCAGAGGTTAGTATTGTTCTCTTTGTAACTTATACACCATGGAAATCAGAATAAGTTCCTACTCATGGCAGACAAGATAAGGAGAAACACACACACACACAAGGTAAGCCTGCATACCACACCTTTCTCAAACAGAGTAGCCCTGGTCTTTGGAATACCATTAAATGGGATTGAAAGCAATAGCTGTTTGAAATATAGACGTATTTGACTACAGCTGAGCCCATTACACAAAATCCACATCTGTATGGTCCGATGGTAGAGACAGGGACATTACCCTCCAGAGTGATTTTTACATGGATACATTCAAGTATCAAGGATTATCAGCAGTTTAAGCACATTCAACCAACCAACTTTTACAAGGGGACCATTACTTAATTTAGAAATGACTGTTGCCCTGGTATGGCTATGTGTATCCTTCAAGGATACCATACATGTTTGTGACTTTAAGAACAGTAAAGTGGAGAAAGAAAAAAACCCCCATCCCAAATTGATGTAAACGATTTGGATAAAGGGAAGATAGGCATTAACAATGCTTAACATCTGGCAGACAGGGAGGAAAACTGTCCATGGGAAGAGAGCCCTTAAAGAAAGGCATCAGACCAGGAGATAACATACATTAAGACCACCCTTGCTTGAAGGATCGACATCTAAAGTATAGTACTGTACAGATGCACCAAGAGTTAGCAGTATAAACCACCTACCAACTAATGTGAATTATTGTAGAGATCAGCTAAGAATCCATGTACAGCACAGACCACTTACCATCTAGTTTTTTATTTTTTTTATTTGTTTCAGTCACGTGCCTGCCACATATTTTCTACACCATGCCCATCACAACTTCACTAATCTAAATGTAACAGCATGTTGGCAAAACGTGTTTAGAGAGGGGAAAAAAAAAACAAAGGCTTGCAGTTTAACCCTTTGGCATCTAAACTGGCCACGTCCAGCTCGAATATTCTGTTTTATGTTTAAAAACAGACCAAATCTGTCCTCACAACACCTACCCAACATCACTCTAAAAGCAAACAATCACTTGAAGCTATGAGATAATGCAGGATTAAATCCAAATAATATGAATATATAAGCATTACATATGACAGAGTAATCTGGATGCTAAAGGGTTAAAGTATTAACTATACAAAATTTTAAGTCCTTCAGAAAGATGTTCATGTAAAATTGATTTTTCCCTAAAAGGCATGAACTGTA
>NC_069006.1:11519467-11524212 GCF_001194135.2 Octopus bimaculoides | reverse complement strand
CAGTGCAGATAATATACAAACCATGGCATCTAGGATGTGGTTCATGAGCCAGGTAAAGCCAGTGGAGGAGACGACGTGTCTAGCCCATGACCACACAGGATCAGCCAGGTAACATCATTGACACTCCATTTAGAGCTGTGCAATGCAGCAAAAAAGAAAACCTAATCAGAGATGGTCAAGTGTTACCAACAGTAACATCATAAATAGATGAGCATCTTCTAATTTAAGCAAAACTAGTTAACACATTTTACATACATTTTAACAATATACAGACAAATATTTATTAAAATTTTAAAAAATAATGTAACCACCCTACCACCACCTTTGACAAAAAAAAAAAATACTGGGGGAAGGATGGATGGAAAAGCAGAAAAGATGACATTTCATATGGAAACAGTTTAGTGTGTGTGTGTGTGTGTGTGTATATATATATCCATATACTGACCATAAGTGAGTTAAAACACTCAATTACACCAATTAATTATACTGAAATAAATACTTGAGGAAAAAAGTGCAACAAAAATTTTAAAAAATAAAAAAGGAAAATCTGAGTCAAAGTCAACTGATTTGAGATGGGAGCAGCAGCAAAATTGGTTGCAACAATAGCAACAACAATGGTTTCAGATTTTGGCACAAGGCCAACAATTTTAGGGTGAAGGAAGTTAGTTGATTACACCAACCCCAGTACTTGACTGGTACTTTATTTTATCGACCCCCGAAAGGATGAAAGGCAAAGTTGACCTTGGCGGTATTTGAACTCCAAACATCAAGAGCCAGAAAAAATGCCTCAAAACATTTTGTTCAACACTGACGGTTGCCAGCGTGCAGCCTTAATAACAATACTATTCCAATTAAAAAGGTGTTTCATGCTTATACAACAATTTCTCATATATCGAACCCGTTATCAGCAAACAGGTTTACTTAGAATGCAAAAATGCAAAAAAGCAACCAATATTTAAATAACAGGGTTATACATACATATTCATACACATTCAATATGCATATTATGTTATACATAATATGTATATATTACATGTCCACACAAACATGCATTCAATTTGCATATATACACACACATTCAATATTCATATATATATATATACATATATTAAGTTTTTTCAAACTCCTAGGAGGGAGGGAAGGATTTATGAAGATCTCAATATTTACATAGAAATTACTGGAACAAATGTTTCTTTATAGTTAGGAGGTCATCACTTCTGTTTAACCACTTACATGTTGGGTCAAGCCACTGAGGGAAACCTCTACACGACCTGCTAGAAAAAGCAACCATATCTCCCTCAAAACACACCTACTGTCTTCAAAAAGAATATAAGATAATGTAACCCTAGACACACTGTCTGGATAAAAGACAGGGATTGTCATATCTGGATTGGCTTTTATCATAGATCTATATACTCAATTAGAACTGAGATGAACTAAACAACTGTAACATCTAAAGTAGGGTCACCAAGACCAATTAACTCTTCATTATCTAGGGGACCAGCAATGAGGCCCTAGGCATATTTGACATTTTTCAGTAAGACAATTCTCCAGCTCTCTTCTTTAAATTTATCCACTGTCCCAGTGCTTGTGAAAAATTATTCCATCTTTAGTGAAAATAAGGACAGGACACTCTGAAAAAACAGAATTGGTCAACATATACTGCCAGTCCCACTCAACTAACCACCCACCCTCCGCTTTTTCTCATTATTCCCAGAAACATTCTAGTCTCTCGTGGGAGGACATCTTTTGTTACAATAACCATTGAGAAAATACTTGCTAACCATGAAACATGGTCCTTTTACTCAAACATGTTGACTCTGAAATAATACCAGCCTTGGATATAAAGACTAGCTGATCCCTGTGCCAACAGAAAAATTCACGTGACAAGTCAAAAGCCTTAATCCATGCCACGAGACACAAAGATGTGTCTTTTCACTTCTCAAAAAGAGAGAGAGAGAGAGTGAGAGTAGGACTAGGCCTATCAATAGTCACACCATAATGATGACCAAAATTAATTTCCTGGATTCTTTGAATCCGTTAAATTTAGATCTGAGCTAGTTTATTGCAAATAACATAGAACACTATGGCATTTAAAAACAACAATAAAAATGATAAAAAATAAAAATATACTGAAGACAATACTTACTTTCCACTTCGTAACTGCTTTATATGGTGGAAAACGTTTATCGTATCTCGAATCCTTCGAGGACATTCCTCTATTTTCGACGCCAGGTTCATACAAGCCATTGCTACTACCTGTAACAACATAGCAATCAGTGCTGATTTTAGGGAGTCAAAGCACACAACACTTCCTACAACTACTTCACTGAGCAACACATTTTGGCAATAAAACACAGAACCCTTGATTTATTTATAACAATGGATAATCATTTATTATCGATAAATGTTTTTTTGGCAGTGGACGATGAATACACGCACCAACTACAGAACATCTATCTCACAAATGAGTCAGCAGCGATACACACCAACTGTTACACGAGTCGGAGTGGGTAGAAACTACCCCCCCCCCCCACAAAAATAACCGTACTCAGTCGACGTCAAAGACGCATATATATACAAGAAGAAGGAGGGAAGAGGAGAAGAAATCCGGCTGAGTGAAAAATGGATGTTGAGGAAGGCGAGGAAATCCAAACATCCACTGGAATCGCAGAGAGGAAGATTGTCACACCATGCCTCAATTTCATTGATTTAAATTATTAAATTGGATTAGGGCCGTCTGCTTAACTGTAGAGACGTGCCCCAGCGTAGCCGCAGCCTCCGAGCTGGAACTATAAGATTATATATACGAGTCGGAAGATGGTCCTACGCACGAAACACATATGTGTGCACACACAACTCCAGTCATACTCTATATATTTCCGGTGGTAAGTAGGGCAATTAGTTACCAACGTCTATATATAGACAATAGAGAGACAGATCGACGGGTGGTGGCGATTACACATATACACAAACGACGATGATCGAACAAAGAACATACAAACGGAAGTACGTCGAAGCTCACAGAACAGAATCAATTAAATACAGATAGCCAAGAGACGAGGTGGGAAGACATATTGGATCATCAAATCTAGGATGGAAGTGGGGGGGGACATAAATTCGCAAACACGTGAAACAATTCAAATTAACCAACAATAAACTTCAATGTATACACACACATAAACCATATTCTTTCCATCCTACCTACCCTCCACCGTATCAGTGACCACCACCACCGACCATAGCTAACAAATCACACAGCTCTCCTCTCTCTCTTTCTCTCTGCTATGATCCACCATTCAAAACTTCAACATTTTATTTGTCGCTAACAACAGAGCATTGTGTACCCGATCGTTCAACGGATATAATTAGATACAAAAGGTATACAACGCAAAAAAAAAAAGTGGCTGCACAGGATGGTCACGCGTGGAATGTCTCAGGACTGAACAGAGAAGCTAAGTAACACCTCCACTATACAATAATATTTTATACCGCTAATTTAATAAAGGAACCATTTGCAATCGATTATTATTATCATTACTACTAGAACAGAAGCGAACCATTTCAAAATATAAAAAGTAGACACGAGGAGAAAAAGGAGGTCAATATGTAGGATGTCGGGAAAGATATGCCTTTAGTATTATTTTATACATTTACGGGATAGAATTTGGTCAAGGTTCCCAATGCCGGATGTTCGTTCATACATCCGGGATCGATACAACAGACGAAACACTTGATGCTGTCACAACACCATTAACATCCAGCTCTACTGTGGTGGACGAAACCATTTCCTTTTGCGACACTCATATGCTGTGTGATATGGGATTGGGGAAGGAATTAACACGTCAACCGTTGTTTCCCACATGGCCGCCGGTTTCTGAACGTAATTGCTCATGTAATAAAATGAACTAAATTTAAATGAATAATAAAACATAAATCGATCTATTCAAACATGAAATGGAATCCCATCAGCCATTCCACTGCTGCCATGGATTATTACAACAGAGAAAAACATCTTTCGCCACATAAGGGGGGAAACAATAAACATCATTCGAGGGGGGGGGGGAAATAAATTATATATATATATAACAGACTGAGATAAGAAACATGCACACACATGATTATCAACAGTTAATGAACGATATAAAAATACAATTAATTCCATACCTATAATTAAACACATATATACACACATACACACTCATCTACCAACGTCACGATCGCTTAATACAGGCTAGAAAAATCTAATCAGTTAATGAAGTGAACGTGCTAAATTTCAATTATTTCTACTTCTTATAGTTCAACACACTGTGTATATATACATATATATAAAGAGAGGGAGAGAAGAGAAAAAAAACACCAACGGTTTCCTCCGAAAAAAGTCAGCTTTAAACAAAGCAAAGAAATATTTCAATGGCTTCGATGTTTCTATTTTCGGGACATTACAGCAAACAGGATGATATATACTTATGTCACACGACCAATACTCACTTAAAATTAAACAACGTTTCAACAATTCAGTCCGAAATCATCCTATATAATGTCAAAAGAATTCAGAACTCTCTAACGAAATCCATCAGCCAAGAGCTACGTGGTATAAGCTCGATCCACTAAAAATAGCAAGAAAATCTTTCTCAAATCACACACTCCCATCTTCAATAAAAGCACCTTGTGGAATTCCTATGCATTTATATTACCATAACGATTATTCATTTATATATATATATATATATATATATATATAT
>NC_069006.1:11516194-11519455 GCF_001194135.2 Octopus bimaculoides | reverse complement strand
ATATAATATACATACGAGAGAAAAAAAATTAAGATAGTTATGTGAACAGCTAATCATTTTCATCATTAAGAAATTATTACAACTATAAATTTTTTTTTAATATGTTGCTGTTTTAAAAATTCATGATCAACTCCAAAGTTACATACAGCATGCTTATATATGGAGAAAGTGAGTAGAGTGGGGTGGATGGATAGAGGTCCCCTAGCTCCTGATGCGAGTTGTAACGGGCACCATCATGACATGCTATATATAGAATGAAGAGAATTGTTCCAAGTGAGAAATGAAAGTGATTCTGAAAACTGAATATTTCAAACTAACCTCCATGTTGTGTTTCACAAATGACTTGGAGTAATAAAACCTCTGGAATAGGACTTGTCCTGTTGCCATTGCAACCTAGATGAAAAGAAAGAAGGAACAAATAGATGATGATGATAATGATCTGTATAGTGGTGGGGGCCGAAAATGTAGCTCGGACATAATAATGTTAGCATAATAATAAATAGAGAGAGATGTTACTGGGCTGGTGAACAGAAAATCTCAAGAAATATGGTGGGGGGGGCACCCCCTCCTCACCCGTAAGTTTACAACCTGAGGCAACTAGTGATGATCTAATGGGAGTTCTCATACATATATAGTAGTATATTTGGATAAAGGAATAATGTTGCTAAAGCAGCAAGAGAGAGAGGGGGGAGATCAGTATGGTATTATGGTACCATAGAGGAGTATTTTGAATTCTGGTATTTAAAGAGAGGAACATTCTGTGAAGTCGGGGAGAATATAACTGGAATGAGAGGAAATTTAGCAAGGGTCTGTGTGAAAACATATTAAGCAGGATCTAAAACAATGAGGTTGAGTTACTGATCAAGTCTGTACATAGGATGATGACCTCCTGGTTTACACCGAGTTGGTCTAGTTTTAGTACATTTAATAGAGAAAAGGTTAAGATAGCGACTGCTGCTTTGTAAATTGAATTAAAGTTATCAAATAGACCATAAAAAGGTTATTTAAAATAACATATTTCTCAGTGGATATAAAGTTTGATGTATATTTTGTATGGGTTAGGAAATAGAAAGAATATGAATATATGATGAGAGAGACTAAGAAGCTACAATAGAAAGACATGAAATTTAATGTGCAGAGATATTTTAAAAGCCATCGGATGCGATGTTGACAAAAAGAGACTGAATGATACATGATAGAGGGGTTAGCATATAATCTGGCGTATATGTGGGATCTCTGATACATAAAATATATATTGGATTGAAGAGACATTTAAATTGATAAGGAAAGTGTGAAAATAAGGAAGGGAAATGCATTCTGTATTTGTGAATTAGAAATTATGAAATAATTGGGAGACATTAGAAAATAGCAAGCGAGTATCCTTGGTCTTTACTCTTTTGGCCGCGACTCTACCCAAGGATATAAACCCATATGTACCCATATATAGATATAATATCAATCCATTTGGCCATGTATAACGACCGTTAATTTACCTTTCCACACTTGGAAGGTGAAGATGAAACCATTTGTGTGTGGTATGAGTGAGAAGACTAAATTTTATAAAACTGTTTAAATAATAATATACCAACTCCATTACCTAATATGAGTGCCTGCTTCTATATTTTTTTTCTCAGAATTAATGAAGCTATTAAGCAAAACTATTTATAGCATATATATATATATATATATATATATATATATATATATATACATCAATTGGTTATGATGTATGTCTTGAATAAGGAATCGCATTTATACACTTCTATTTAACTATATATATGAGTAAAAATGTGTAATGGGAAGAGTAATTTGAATTTTCGAAGGGTAAAAGCCTCGGATACCCGGCGACAGACAAGAAGGACCGAGAATAGCGAAGTAGAAAAAGGTTGAGTGAGAATTAAAAGACGTGAAGGAGTAAGAGAGACATTGTAATCGGAATAGAGTGTATGGCAGAGAAAAAAGATACATATTTTGTATGTAAATCAAAGCAAGGAGCGAGAAGAGATGCATAAAACTGAGTGGAAAAACGTGATGGAAATAATGTGAGAGGATCAAAGATGGCGTCGTCCACCTTACCTGAGGTAACTTCAACAAGATGCCAGCAGTCTGTATCATCTCACAGCCGATAATACGTAAATCTATTTCTACCTCGTATGCTAGACCATCTTGCATAGATGGTGTTGGCGACAATCTTTCTTCTGGTAGTAGAATATTTTCTAAAGTAATCACTACTTTGCTAAAAGTACGACGAGAAGACACAAGCTGTTTGTTCTCCGACATCTTGACTAGGACCTTACAGTCTTGTCTCTTTCTCGCTCCCTCCTACCTTCTCAGTCACTCTTACCCTCTCTATTACTTTCTCGCTTACTAACTCTTTTCTTTCTATTACTTTCTCGCATACTGACTCTTTTCTCTCTCTCACTAACTCTTACTCTTGCTGCACCTCATTCTCTCAACCGGATTTATAACACTCTAACATATTCTTCCGCCTTATTTATCGACACTATAATAGAACATATTCAGTTTATACAACATAAATACTCAATATACACACTATATATTCGATATATATTTTTATATGTATGTATATTATATACAGTAAAATATAACAAATTCTTTGCAGGCTTATATTTAAATATATATATATATATATATTTGTCTCTGAATTAAACAAAACTGAACTGAAATATTTACTCACTTTAGCTGTTTAATTGAAAACAAATAAAAATATTTTATGTAATGTTTATGTTTATATTTATTTTGTAAAAAAAATAAATTAAGGTTAGACAGAGGATAAAAAAGGATTTTTTCCAGGAGCGGAGGAAGAATGTATTAAAAGATAGAGATATGCGGTTATGTAGTTGAAGTGTGATAAAGAGGAAAGGATGAAGGGGAAGAAAGAAACAGACAGAAGGAGAAGTAGCAGCAGTGCCAGTAGTGATGGTGGAAGGAAGAAGGGGAGGTAGCTAACGGAAGTAGTAGTAGGATGGTGAGAGATTCGAAACCCCCACCCGAAATTATGAATGATAGAGCTGCTCTGTCCTAACTACCATGGTGTGTCATTGCCACGTTGCAAATCTCTCACTCACAGATCGGCTTCACTCAGCCGAAATTCTGTGCCTTATAACAACACACCTACCTACCGACTAACAGACGCAAAAGCCCGTCTAATAGTCTTTAATACTATCTCATATTAATTATTATTGCTGCTGCTGCTGTTAAGGCTGCTTCCTTGTTACTGCAAACTTTGTTATTATATAT
>NC_069006.1:11509626-11515934 GCF_001194135.2 Octopus bimaculoides | reverse complement strand
ATATATATATATATATATATATATATATATATACACACGCACACATTCTTATATATACACACAGTATATACATACGCGCACACCTCAGTACGTATGTAGATGTGTGAAGCCCTGAACAAACAAACGTAATCATGCTGTCAACTAACTTAGATCACAACAGTTCGATGAGAGAGAAAGAAAAGAACTGCATGGCAGCCACTACTTCCATTACCAATAACAACACCATCAGCGATTGTCACAACATTAATGACCATACCAGCCACAACACCGATGTTAGTTGTAGCAGGTGGCAGTCGGGTTATTTTACCAACAGGAGTATACTGAATATATTGGTTCTCGTTCTGGTGTCCAGTTGGTGTTTGTCCAGCTGCCTGGTTACGGCCAAGTCGTTGAATATGGATACTGTCGATAACCTGGCCGTACCTGACCACTTGGACGGTGTGAAAATGGAACAAGATGGCCATTTAAACCAGAGGTTCCGACAGGAAATATTCATGGGAGACCTGGAGGATTTGGACGAAATGCCGTATGAGGCTCGACGAGCTAAACTTGATGAAGTCTTTGAGAAGTATGTTGTTATTTTTATCATCGTTGTTGTTTCAAATTTTGGCACAAAGCCTGCAATTTTAGAAGAGAAGGCCAGTCAATTACACCAATCCCAGTGTTGACTGGTACTTTATTTTATTGATCTGGAAAGGATAAGATGCAAAGTCACCACTTCGTTCTTATGGGGTCGATAAAATAAGTACCAGTCAATCACTGGGTTCGATGTAATCGACTAGGCTTCACTCGTAAAATTTGAAGCTCTGTGCCTGTAGTAGAAAGAATTTCTATTGTTGTGTGGTGGTTTAAAACCCGTCCCTCCTACATCATGTTGGTTGGAGTACGTGGCCTTGTGCCTCAGTGTGTTCGGCTCAACATCATAATGTCCTGGGTTCGATTACTGGACTGGGCGTCATGTTGAGATCTCCTTCAACAAGTCACTTCATTTCACATTGGCCCAATGTACTCGGCTGTAAATGAGTAACCTGTCAAGTGCTAGTCAAAGGTTGAGAGAATCAAGCGGGTATCTGTCTGGCACCTAAAACAATTTGCGAATACATGGTACATGTTACCAAGCATGGTACATGTTCGTGAGGGCGGCTGGCTTTAAAAAATGCCAGGTCTTTATCCACAAGACTTATGATCAAAGATGTTCCGGTTGTGGCCATCCTGTCATTTATTTAAATGCTGTACATCTTGAGTGTAGAGCAACGTTGTCCACTTCAGGTCAGCCCTCATCCGAAGAGCTATGACCATCCATGTCTTTTATTCAGATGTGTATCTTGGGTATAGGGCAACATTGTCCACTTTAGGGCAGACTTCATCCAGAAGAGCAATTATCAAAGGTGTTTGAGCTGTGACCATCCAACCTTTTATTGAGATGTTGTGTAGCTAGGTGTGGGGTAACATTGTCCAGTTCAGATCAGCGCTTATCTAGAAGAGCTATGATGCTGTGTTCCAGGTGTAGTTATCCAGTCTAAACTTTTGTCAACCACAGTGTATCTAGGGACCACCTTATCTAATATAATCTGAGGAAGATTTAGCTGCTATTTCTAACATGTTGTGTGACACCTAGAAGTTAACTCGTTTAAATTGTATATCATTTATATGCATAGGGCGGGGAGCTGGTAGAGTCGTTAGCGCGCCGGGCAAAATACTTTGCATTTCGTCCGTGTTTACGCTCTGAGTTCAAATTTCACCGTGATCGATTATGCCTTTCATCCTTTCGGGGTCGATAAAATATGTACCGGTTGAACACGGGCCGAAATTGCTGGCCTTGTGCCAAAATTTGAAATCTGTATTACATACGCGCGCGCACACACACAAACCAAATAAGCAGAATCAGGGTTGTGTCTTGTGGGTGTATACAGGTGAATATAGTCAGAATACAAGCCACACTAAAGTAGGTAAAGTTTATTTATATTAATTCTATTGTTGCAACATCCTTATATTTAATCTGGTCGTATATAATCTAGTTTTATATCTGATAATGGACAGTCAGAAACAGATTAAGTCGGATTAAAGTCGAACGTATTAATGGAAGTAGCCATTGAGCTTGTATTTCGTTATGATGCTGACAGCACACGTTTTGTGACACTACTACCATAACAACACCTGTTATATATACAGTTTAGCTGTTATTTCTAGTGACCACATATGAAACTTTCTCAATGGCTCTGTGTTGTTGCTACTGTAAATGTTATTACAATGTTGTTGCTGTTGTCAGCCTCTTATTTCCTGTATACATTCCACTATATATATATATATATATATATATATATATATATATATATATATATATATATATATATATATATATAAAACCTTTTCCCTTCACAAAACCCATCTGTTTAACTCTGAAATTTGGAGTTTGAGGCAACTGCTAACGATGTACGTTTTGGCTCCTTACGTTCGGAGTTCAAATCCCATCGAGGTCAACTTTACTGTTGTCAACGGATGCAATAAAGGTTTTGGAGGGAGCAATTTCATCTTTGAGTGGTTAATAAAATAAAGAACCAGTCCAAGACTGTCGATTGGCCTGACTATCAGGACATTAGACAAAATGGTTTGCGTTCTGTATTTACCTTTGACGTCCCAAACCCCGGCAGCTTTTGCGGGTTTTCGCGGCATAACTACAAATTAGTACCCCACGACTTTGTTCTTGCATAACTTTCGAAGGAATGTGTTTTTAATAGAAATTTCCAGAGATATGTGTACGAGAATGAAGAATGCAATTATGTTGATAATATTTTTTAAAAAAGTACATTGAGAGGAGTGAGATGATTAGATAATGTTCATCGTCTCAATTGGCCACGCTTTGGAATCCAGCAAGAAAGCGTAATGACGGTTGCTTTCGATAGAACCATATGAAGGAGCTACCCGAGGACTTCTAGGAATAGTGGACTGAGAAGATGAATGGCTGGATCATTCTTTCCTTTACCCTTTTTGTTTCCTCCTAACTTTCTTTAAAATTCATATTTTTAAAATGGCATTTTGTAGAAATATATTTTCGAAAGTTTAGATTGGTTTAATGTAATTGTCTTTTACCTGTTTCAGTCATTAGACTGTGTGGCCATGCTACGGCACCACCTTGCAAAATTTTTAGTGGAATTAATCGACTCCAGTACTTATTTTTTATTAAACCCGTTACTTATTCTGTCACTCTCTCTTGCCAAACCACTAAGTTATGGTTGTCAAGTGGTGGTGGTAGTAGTGGGGAGATAAACACACACACATACATATATATTTAGATACAACAGGCTTCTTTCAGTTTCAGTTTCTCTCTTCCAAATCCACTCGCAAGTTGACCCAAGGCAATAGTAGAAGACACTTGCCCAAGGTAGTGGAATGGGACCCGGAACCATGCGGTATAGGAAAATAGGAATCAAAGGGCAAAAAATGGTTGAGAATCACTGGATTATAGAATCATGGTGTTTCAGATGACTTTTCCTGTTGCAGATCTGAATGACCAACTGGACAGGTCTGTATACATTTTCTTCCATCACCTTAGGACTTTCAATTGATGGAATGACAAAGAAGGTCACCATAAAGAAACATCTGTACATTATTGGATTGCAGTGATAAGCATTTGCATGAGTACCACCCTCTGAGTCTCCGTGATTAATGCTGAGTGACAGGCAGAAGTGAGATGACCAGTAATCACATGAAACCACACATTTTACGTCAGAGTGTTCCTCTCCTAGAGGAATGCTGTGACAGCAGCTAGAAGTCCCTCACTCCTGGTGATTTTACTGTGTACAGCTGTCGGATGGATGACAGTTTTTGTTTATCATACAACATGCATACATACGTACATGATGATTGCCTCATCTTGTCAGATAGTAACCATCTTACGTTAATGAACAGTGAGACATCTGTACATCATTGGATTTAAGTGACAAAAGCTTGTACAACACTTTTGCCATCCTCTTGGTCACCATAGTAGGTTCCAGTGACAAGAATTGTAAGATGAATGGGGCTACTTTGACTGCAAACTTTATACTAGAGCATATCTCTCCTAGAAGAGCTACCTTACCTACGGATTTGACAAAAATAACGGGAGCCTCCTCTACTCCTGTCAAATCTATTTAACCCATACATGGGACCCTGATAGTACCACCATTCCTGGTCAGAACAGACCTGGGAGGAATGGTAACGAAGGGGTGCCTTCACACTCCTCACAAGTCCAGAACTTCTGAACTGGAGCCTTACCACTAGATGCACACACACACATATATGAGTTGAAGTGAAAGGCGACTGGAAAACAGCAAATGTTGATGGTAGTGGTTGCAAAAATATGAGAGATGAGAATGCTACACAGTCCTCAGATCTGTTGGATACTATCAAATGGTCTACTAAACCATGTCACCACGGAACAAGATGAGGATGATATGTACATATAACGGGATTGTTCCAGTTTCTTTTTACTGAATTCACTTGCAAGGTTTTGGTCTGCCTGGCGCTTATAACAGAAGACACTTGCCAATGTGCCATGCATTGGGACTGAATGCAACATCATGTGGTTGCGAAGCAAACGTCTATATTTTTCCAAAAATATTATATTTAGGACCCCATTATCCAGTACTATGATTTTGAGAGAGATTTGGCTATTTTCTCTAACTCATTCAACAACCATTTACTTTTAGTATTAGGACTACAATGTTTGATTAAATGGAGATTTGGTTGCTGTTTCTAGCTTGTGGTACATGGGGATGAGGAATCTATTTTGTATCAGGGAGACATTATCCAATATGTGATTTGAGGGAAATTTGGCTGTTATTTCTATCAAATTCCCTTCTTATCTGAGTTGACAGAATGACGTATTTTGTCATAGAGTCATAATCCATCATCAATGTTGTGTTTATTTCCATTTAAGCCTTTGGCATTTAAATGGGCCAACTCTCACACTTACCCTACAATGTCGTTCTAAAGATAAAAAGTCATGTCATTGAAATCTCAGCTTTGAGTTGGTGTGTGATCAATTCAAAATAATGTATTATATCTGATAGATTAATCTAAAAGCTAAAGGGTTAATTGTTACTCGACTGAGTCAACAAAAGGGCCTCTAGAGAGCCACTGGTTCTGCCAGAAATAACAGCCACACCTCTTGAATAAAAAAAATATGCTGTCATAAAAAAAAAAAAAGAACAACTCTTTGATGTTAAGTCTTTGACCATCTTAGGCCTGTTGGATTGGCCAACCCAAAGCTGTAGTAGAAAACCCTCGCTAAAAGTGCCATGCAATGCAACTGAGCCCCAAAACTATGTTGTTATGAAGTAAATTCCCTTGCCATACAACTACTCCCCCTGCATTACTAATTCCACTTCAAAACATTTAAACATTTTATTTAACACTCTGCAGTTTTATTTTTCTTGTCACTCTACTGAATTGCGTTAATAAGCAAATTGTTTTAACGGTTAAATGCGTTGGTGTTTGTCCCATCTCTCTCAAACACATACACACACACATCTCTCTTACCCTCTGCCACTTTACTCTTTTCTGCAACACCATCTTTCAACCACGTTTACATTTGCAGTCTCAGCAATTCTCAAGGATTAAGAATTCTATTTCCATATCATTCCAATTAATCTTTGACAAAAACAGAAAAAAAAAATGCATTGCTAGAGATTTTCTTTAATTTTTAGTTCAGAACACAACAGCTTACTTTTTTAATATTTCAGAGCAGTGTGTACATATGTATATATATTATGTCTGTACATAAATGTGTGTATGCATTTATAATGTTTCTATATATATATATAATATATTGGTGAATGCATGTAAATGCGTGTGTCTATATGTAGGTGTGTGTGTGTCTGTATGTAAGTGTGTGTGTGTGTGTGTGTATGCACTCACATCTGTATGTGCTTAGTTATTGTCTGGCCTCAGTGTTAAAGAACGTGACATACATTTATAAGCTAATTATGTATATGTCTGTATGAATATATGTATGTAATATACATATATATAGTTAGCTTATAAACATATGTTTGATTATCTAACACTGAGATCAGATAGTAAGTGGCTGCAGATTACTGTATGTGTGTATGTATGTGTATATATTTAGTGTGTGTGTGTGTGTATATATATACACACACACATATATATAGACATATACATATATATGTATGTGTATATATATATATATATATATATGTATATATGTTTAGTGTGTGTGTGTGTGTGTATATATATATACACACACACATATATATAGACATATACACATATATATATATATATATATATATATATATATATATATA
>NC_069006.1:11503738-11507785 GCF_001194135.2 Octopus bimaculoides | reverse complement strand
TGTGTGTGTGTGTGTGTGTGTGTGTGTGTGTGTGTGTGTGTGTGTGTGTGTGTGTACATGTATGTATATATATTTATATATACATACATGTATATATATGTGCATCTATGTATATATGTGTACATATATCAATTAGAAAATGGAGGATAATATGCTGAACCCAACTACTTGCAGACAGTATATCCCGTTGAATTCATTAATTTAATTCATAACACTGTCTGCAAGTAGTTAGGTTCAGCATATTATCCTCCATTTTCTAATTGAGATACAAATTTGGGGTAAAAACCCCCCTTTTACCCGCTCCCATACATGTATGTGTGTGTGTATGTATATATATATATATATATATATATATATATATATATATATATATATATATATATATATATATATACATACATACATACATACATTTATGTATGTATGTATATACAATAGTCTCCTGGTATTTGCAGGGGTTACTTTCCTAGAGCACCTGCGAATAATGGAAAACCATGAATATTGGATGTGGTCCATAAAAATGCCTATAACGTCAAAATATAACATAAAATATTATATATATATATATATATATTATAATAATAATTTAATAAAAAATGAAGTAAAATGTATGCTTACTCACCAATAATGAATGATATTGATTTAAGACAATGGTGATGAAAATAATGAAGGTAATGACTGCACAGAAGATTTAAAGTTCTCCAGCTGATGCCTTTTATTCAAGTGTTTTAGGGGATTCCTATCTCCGTGCAAGGCTTTCTTGGTGGGCTTGAGGAACATTTGTGATGGGAAGTTGCTGTCGTTGTTTCTTCATGGTGGCAAGGAGAGTTTTATATGTTTGCATGACAGCATCAATGGCATTCTTAAATTGGAGAGACCGAATCATATCAGGATCCCATGCTTCTGCCTTCCCTTGAAATTCCTTTGCAGTCTTTAAAAGGTTGGATAGACGTTCGATTGTCACCCCCCCCCTCATCCTCCTCTATGTCAGGGTTTCATAGTGGGCATTGATGAGATTGATGACCTCATCTTGTGTGATGTCATCAAAACCTTCATTTCTAAGTACTTTTGCCAGTTTCCCCACATTGTTGACAACCTTGTGCTGAATATCTTCAGGTTAGAAGACTTTGTAGTCCTGGACACACTCTGGCCACACCTTCTTCCAAAGTAGCTTGGATGACTGACAGGCATGTTGTGATTGTGAAGTTACACCAGTATTCCTTTAACTTGAAATTCTCATCCGAATCCATTGTATCCACAAGGTCTTGGAGAGAGTTCTGAGTGTAAAGTGCCTTGAAGGCATGGATAACGCTTTCATCCAGGCTAGATGAGGGAGCTGGTATTAGCAGGGAGGAACCCAAGTTGGACTCCCTCATGATTCAAATCCATAGAGTGACCACCAGCATTATTCATAACAAGCAACACCTTGAATTCCATGCAAATATTTTGGAGGTATTCTTTGGCTTGAGGGATGAAGCATTGGTGGAACCAATTCAAAGTTAGACTTTTGGTAATCCAGGCCTTTGGATTGTCCATCCAGTGGACAGGCAGCAGGTTTTTATTCCTATTTTTGGAGGCCCTTGGGTTTGTAGATAAGTCCTGGTTTCATCATGAACCCAGCAGTATTGCCACACATAATTATCGTCACTCTGTCCTTATGTGCCTTAAATCTTGGGGCTTTAAAAGCCATAACAGTACATATAAATTGATCACAAGTTGTAAAACTCTAACAATAAAATAAAGGAACCTACATATATGTTTCAATCTTATCACCTAGTTGATCAGAATTTCTAAGCATTTGGTTGAATGGTAAGAAAGGTATCATGTTCTAACTGTATGGTGGTACAACTTCTTCAAGGTCAATGCAGAGCACATTTTTCTTTTGAAGGATGCATACAGAGTATACCTAGGATTATTTCATCCCTAATGAGGATATAACCTCCTCAAATTAAGTGTGTGTGTGTAATAATATTAGGGAATAAAATCCAAAACTTACAGGGAAAAATTCAATTTAGCAAAACTAAATCAAATTTCCCATTATAAAATATATGTATATAATTATGAGAAAAACCACTATTAAATAATTCAATAAAGAAGAATGTAATTCACACCCTCTAGAAAGTAAATATATCATAAAAACCTTATTCTAAAAATCAATAAAATACATAAAAGAATAACTACTAAATGGTATATATATATACTAAATGGAATGTACTTTATTGATTTTTAGAATAAGGTTTTTATGATATATTTACTTTCTAGAGGGTGTGAATTACATTCTTCTTTATTGAATTTATTTAAGTGGTTTTTCTCTAAATTATATATATTTAGAAAATGGAGATATAGCATAAATATAATTTATTATCTGCAAAAATCCAATATAGTCTCTTACAGATTCTCTTAAAAGATTAAATGACAATAATTAAATTATTAAAGTGGTGGTATGCTGTCAACTTAATGTGACAGTCCCATGAAAGGGAATAATACTACTGCTATTTAGCCCTAGGAAGCACCGCTTCCTGTCTGCCTTCACACATTTCCTGTGTGCTTATGTTTACAAAGGGAGAGATGATCACCTCCACCTAGCTAAGCCAGCAAACAGAGACTAGTTTCTTAGTCATTGCTCATCATCTAGGTTACAAAGAATAAGTCCTGGGGTCAATTTGTTCGACTAAAGGCAGTGCTGCAATAAATGCATGAATCTGAGATGGGAATAAAATCATAATTGATTGTTGAATAAAATCCTAATTAACTGATGCTCCTGTTTTTCTTTTACCTAAAGCCAAGAACTTTTGAGTGTCCCCTGTGTGTGTGTGTCTTGATTGTTCCCCACCACCACTCAACAACTGGTGTTGGTTTGTTTACATCCCAGTGACTTAGCAGTTTTGTGGAAAAAAACTGGTAGAATAAGTGCTAGGCTTTAAAAAGAAATAAGTACCATGGTTGATTTGTTCAACTAAGCCCTCTCGACGTGGTTGTCACCTGGTATGGTCGCAGAGCAATGACCGAACCAAATGAAAGATAAAAAGCATTGTGGATATCATTTCTGACCGCTGTAATCAACACAGACATGATAAGGAAAGTGTACTAGCAGCGGAGAAGCAGTAGGAAATTTAAGATCTCCTTCTGCAATAAGGAACGAACTAACAATGTCTTTGCTTGTTGTTTTCCAGGGCTGATACTGATAGTGATCAATACCTTGACTTGAAAGAACTGGAAGAATGGATACAGCGAAAACTAGAAGAACATTTAGATGAAGCTTCCAATGAAACGGAAAAGATGTTTGCATATCTTGATTCAAATAAAGACGGTAAAGAATATTTCTCTTAATCTGCCATGTTAATTTCAGTATATATAAACCCACTCTAAGAAGTATGAAAGTGTGTGTGTGTGTGTATAGTCATCAACTAAACTTGACTAAATAACACTTACATTGCTAGAAATAGGAGCTAAAGTGCTCCTATTTCTTGCAATGTAGGTGTTATTCAGTTGATGAGAGTAATTTTCCTCTACAGTATAACATTGCAAACAGCTGTTTTTTATTAATATATATATATAAATAAAAAGGACACAAGTGGAGTTTATGTGGACATATATGTATATGTCTGTGTGTGTATGTATATGTATGTTTTACATATATGCATATGTCTTTGTCTGCATGTATTCAGATACATTGAGCCTACTACACATCTGCTCTCAGCATCTTTCATGTTGAAATACCTAGATTCTAACAAAGCCTACAATTGAAGGATATATATGTGTATGTGTGTGTGTGATATATATATATATATATACAAATTAAAAGGGTAAAGGATTATCAATTTATTAATTCATTAATAAATCAACAATTAATAATTAACAATTTTTACCAAGCCCATCGGTATGTAAGCACCATTATTGGTGGAGAACTTATTTAAAAGCTCATATATATTTATAAACATAATTAAGGGATCAGCAAATATTTGTTTCACCATATACCGAAGTTCAGAAATAGCAGCTAAAAAAGCTGAGACTCCTACAGATAGCATCACTTTTTTAGCTGCTATT
>NC_069006.1:11501157-11503491 GCF_001194135.2 Octopus bimaculoides | reverse complement strand
CACTGACATCTCATTTTAACAAATATATTTACTGAAATTACATAAAATATCATGAAATACTAAAGAGTAAATTTATTTAATAAACTCGCCATTGGCTTCAACCATGGCCTCCAGACGACTTTGGAATCTCCTGCAACTCTTCTGGATGGTTTCCTTGTTTAAGTTGGTGAATGCTGCCATAATCCTTGCCTTCAGTTCATCTTTGGTATTACAAGGAGTTTTGTTGGTCTCTCGCTCAACTGTGCCCCACATAGGGTCTTCCAGTAGCCACCCTGTTGACCCAGGGCAGCACTACCTCCTCCAGTCCATGTAGGCCTCCATGTTGAGTCTGAGGCTGTGTGGAAAGATGAATGGCATAACATCATCATCAGTTGTGATCACTCCAAACACCATGATGTTAACTGGATGTTTAACTTATATTGCTCTCAGCGTGATTTTTTATCACTTCCAGCACAAATGTCAAGCAGCACAGCATGTCATTTCCAAATTTCTAGCAGAGTGAATTGTGTCAAGGTGCTGTTTTTCTCACAGAGAGTGCCCAGATGACCCTACTATACTGTGGAGTCAAAAAAATCAAAAACAAACAGTGCACATGTGCGAAAATAAATATATAAGATGGTGACAATTTACCCATCACACCCTGTATATATATATATATATGTGTGTGTGTGTGTGTGTGTGTGGTCTTCCAGCAGCCACCCTCTTGACCCAGTGCAGCACTTCTCCAAGCACTTGATGTAGGCCTTCATGTTGAGTCTGAGGCCGTGTGGGAAGATGAATGGAGGCATAACATCGCCATCACTAGTGATCACTCCAAACACCATGATGTTAACTGGATGTTTCATTGTTATCACTTCCAGCGCAAATTCCAGAAGTACAGCATGTCATTTCCAAATTTCTGGCAGACTGAATTGCGTCATGGTGCTGTATTTCTCACAGACAGTGCCCAACTGACCCTACTATACTATGGAGTTGACAAAATCACAAACAAACAATACACATGTGCGAAAATAAAAGTATAAGATGGTGAAAATGTATCCCTCACACCCTGTATATGTGTGTGTGTGTGTGTGTGAGGGGAGAGGGAGAGAGAGAGAGAGAAAAGGTGGCAGAATTGTTAGCTCATTGGCATTTCATCTGTCTTTATATTCTGAATTCAAATGCTGCCATGGTTGACTTTGCTTATCATCCGTTTGGGTTTCATAAGCTAAGTACCAGTTGAACACTGGGATCTATGTAATTAAATAGACCAGGGGGTCCCCAAACTCTTTAGACCATCAACCTCTTCATGGAATCCTTTACCATTCATCGACTCTCCCCACTCCAGTCATGTACAAAGAAAAAATAAATAATAATAATAATTAAGTAGATGTGCATTTATCGACCCCCATGAATAGGCCCATCAACCCTCAGGGGTCAATATCAACCACTTTCGAAACCCCTGGATTAGATCCTTCCCACCAAAATTGAGGGCCTTGTGCCTATAGTTGAAAGGATATCTATATAGTGAGAGAGAACCAGAAAGACAGATATTTGTGTGTGTTTTCCTTGAGCTTTGTTGTTCAACTTCCTTTTCCAACCGAGCAGATAATGCCCATACTGGAGCACTGTAAAATAGATCTTTATTTGTTGTCTCATATTTCTTTAATGTGTTTGTTTGTTTTTTATTTGCATAGGTTTTGTTGACTGGGAAGAATACTTTCGCAAGTATTTGGAGGCCCGAGAGTACAACAAACCAATGATTGACAATTATGTGAAAAAGCTTGGTGGTCTGGACTTTAACGAGACTCTTTTGGAATATATTCCACTGAAAAAGACTGAAGGTGAGGCACGTTTTCGTATTTGGTTCCTCTCTCTGTCTCTCTTTCTCTCTTTGTCTCTAAATGTATCAAGGAATGTGTGTAATATATATATATATATATATATATATATATTTATATATATATACAAATTAATTACATGTCGTGCACATGGTAATTTCTTGAAGGAAGGATAGTAGACTGGCTGGCCGAGGTAGATTCGGTTATGCTTTTAGATTTGTGTCGATGTAGAATGTTACTCGTTCATGCATGCACAGTTTGCTAGCATAGTCGAATTTACTACTGGAATATCGTATTGATAAAGGAAATTGAGTATTTATCACTCATAATCCAGAAACGCGTCTATGATTAATCATCGGAATGGTTAGTTTCCATTGTTTTTTCTTCTTGTTTTTGCCTTTGTGAGTTACAAGTAATGCTATCTGTTGGAGTCTCAGCTTTTTTAGCTGCTATTTCTGAACTTCGGTATGTGGTGAAGCAAATATTTGCTGATCCCTAAATTATGTTTATATAT
>NC_069006.1:11500205-11501015 GCF_001194135.2 Octopus bimaculoides | reverse complement strand
ATATAAGCACCATCTGGACGCGGTCAATGCCAGTGCCTCCCAACTAGCTCCCATGGCAGTGGCACATAAAATGCACCATCCGAACATGGTCGATACCAGTGCTGCCTGACTGGCTCCTATGCCAGTGGCACGTAAAAAGCACCCACTACACTCTCGGAGTGGTTGGTGTTAGGAAGGGCATCCGGCTGTAGAAACCTTGCCAGATCAGATTGGAGCCAGGTGCAGCCTTCTGGCTTGCCAGTCCTCAGTCAAACCATCCAACCCATGCCAGCATGGAAAACAGACGTTAAACGATGATAGTGATATATAGAGGTAAAGTGGCTGAGTTCCTTTTGAATGTTAGGCCTCATGGAGGCAATGACCGAGACCTTTGGCATTATGTCATGCTTGAGAAGAAGACCCATCAAGTCGAGCAAAATTGCAGTCGTGACAGATACCGGTGTCACGCAAATTGGCACCTGTGGCATGTGAATGCACCTCAGTGTCATGCAAATAGCAGCAGTACTGGTGGCGCATAAAAGCATCCATTACACTCTCCGAGTGGTTGGCATTAGGAAGGACATTCAGCTGTAGAAAACCATGCCAAATCAGACTGGAGTCTGGTGCAGCCTTCCAGCATGCTTTTGCGGTCAAACCATCCAACTCATGTGAGCATGGACAATGGATGTTAAATGATGATGAAAACAACATACTCTTTTTGAATTGTATAAAAAGCAAAGAACTTTTCTATAAAACCTATCAGAAGAATCTCCATGAAGGCGGCAAAAGCCCTAATATGAATTCTAACTACTTTCGTTTTCTTAATATATA
>NC_069006.1:11491834-11499352 GCF_001194135.2 Octopus bimaculoides | reverse complement strand
TATATATATATATATATATATACATATATATATATATATGTGTGTGTGTGTGTGTCGCACATGCACATATGCTTGGTTGCTTGTTTGTTTGTTGTGTTGCTGTCTCTTTGCCTTTACTCCACATAATAGTTGGAAATTAGTGTCACCATTATGCAAGCGTCTTAAGGAAATACTAAGCTACTTGGAAACAGGTGAAGGTTGGTGACAGGAAAGGCACCCAGCCATAGAAAAATTTGCCCCAACAAATTCCAATCAATGCATGTCAGCATACAAAAGCGGGCATTAAAATGTTGATGATTTATATATATAATATATAAATATATGCATAAATGCATACGTATATGTACATACCTACATATATATGTATATATACATGCATATAGGTGTACAGGACATAAAAAAAAACGTGGACAGAATGAGAAACAAGAACATAAAAAACAAAAACATAGAAAACGAACTTTTCTCAAACTACAAAAAAACAAACAGAGAAACGAGACTTGCAACATAAAGAACATTCCCTTCATCAGTTGTCCTCTGTTTTATCTACTCCACATTTTGAAGGTAAGGATAAGACGTGACTTCGTTAAAACGCCACGCATCCTTTTGCAAGTAAGTTTTATCTTAATAATTACGATGCGCACTCTTGTTCTAACTCTTTTCTCTCTATCTATCTCCCTCTCTTGTTCTTCTTCCTTTCTGTTTTTCTCTCCCACCCTTTCCCTATTCTTCTCCTCTCCCCTTCACCATTCCCTCTCTCTCTCACTCTTCTTCCTGCACTCTCTCATTGCTCACACCTGACAAACGGCCATCCTTCTTTCTTCCACTTCCTTCCTAAAGACAAGACGTGCTTTTATCTGTCTCTTCTCAAAGCTCGTTTTTCCAGCGTTCACCATTTCACCTCGTCTTGGCTTAACAGCCCTCACCGTTTGTTTTTACTGTTTTGTTCTCACTGTCCTGTTTTTATTACCACTTTCACCCTCTGCAAAAAATCCCAAATTTACCTTCAAAATGTGGAGTAGATAAAACAGGGGACAACTGATGAAGGGAATGTTCTTTATGTTGCATGTCTCGTTTCTCTGTTTGTTTTTTTCGTTGTTCAAAAAAAAGTTTGTTTTCTATGTTTTTGTTTTTTATGTTCTCGTTTCTCATTCTGTTCACGTTTTTTTTTATGTCCTGTACCCCTATATGCATGTATATATACATATATATGTAGGTATGTACATATATGTATATATTTATATATTATTTATATTATTATATGATCGAATGCCACATGTCCTTTTCCAAGTAAGTTTTACATATACACACATATATATATATATATATATATATATATACACATGCACACACACGCACACACACACACACACACATAGATATTGGGTGTGTGATTAAGAAGCTTGCTTCTCAACCAATTGGGTTTCGTGTTCAGTTCCATTGCATGGTAACTTGGGCAAATGTTTTCTGCTTTAGTTCTGGGACAACTAAAGCATTGTATATTGATTTAATAGATGGAAACTAAAAGAATCCTGGCATATATGTGTGTGTGTGTGTGAAGGGGTCTCTTGGTAGTTTCAAAGTGTAAAGACTGCTTTTAACTTTTTTCTTCTTCCCTGTTTTATTCAGACAGAGCCGTTTTGATGAGGTACCAGAACCGTTGGTATGATGCTGACGAAGACACCCAGGACAACAAACTAACCAAGGAAGAGTTTCTTAAGTTCCGTCACCCTGAGCACCGTGAGGACTCTACACTAGAGATGGCTGAGAGTATTCTTAACAGCCTTGGTAACTATCTCCTCATCCTCTTCTGCCTCTTCCACCTTCTCCTCCATCTTCTCTTTCCCGTCTTCCACCTTCCCCTCTATCCCCCTTTCTTCCTCCTTCTCTCCTCCTCTGCCTTCCACCCTCTTCCTCCTTTCATCATCATCACCACCATCATCATTTAAAGTCCATTTTCCATGTTAGCATGGATCAGACAGTTTGACCTAAGCTGGAGAGCTACACCAGATTCCAATCTGATTTGGCTTGGTTTCTAGGGCTGGGTACCCTTCCTAATGCCAACCACTTTACAGGGTGTAATGGGTGCTTTTTACATGGTCCAGAACAAGTGTCCTTTCCATGGCCCAGCATGGGTGCTTTTAATTTAGTCTGGTGTGGAAGGTTCAACCTCCATGGACAATGGAGGCTAGCTTAGGGCTTATGAAGTTATTGTTGCACTTGTTTCACCCTGGGTCAGTCTCCTGTTCCAGCAGACCTATAGTGAAATAGGTTCCCAGCCATGACCATCCCATTTCATATTGTCTTTTCTCTCTCCAGTTAAGGTAGACCATGTTTCTCTTCTAATGCAAAACACCTTCTCTACCTGCCTCAATACTACCCGACCCCGACCCCCTTCTTGTGGGATCTTCTCCTGAAAGTTGCTTGGTGACCTCGCTGGTGATGGTGCCACGTCAAAAGTGCCAAGTACACCGTGTAAAGTGGTTGGCATTAGGAAGAGCAACAGACAGTAGAGCTTGGTGCAATTCTCTGACTTGTCAGTTGCTGTCAAACTGTCCAACTCATGCCTGCATGGAAAAATGGACATTAACTGATAATGGTGGTGGTGGTGATAATGGTGATGATGATGATATCTAGGAGTATTGTATTTAATGTGACCTTCTTTGTTGTTATTTTGCTTTGTTAGCCCCAACTTAGTCCTGATTTATTAGAGCTATGGTCAAAAGAGGTCCCAGCTATGACCATTGACCATCCCATCTTATACTTATCCATAGTGTATCTAGGAGTACAATTGTCTAGTTCACCCCTAGTCCAGTAGATCTATGATTGAAGGTGTTTCAACCATGACCATGTTGTCACCACCCCCTTCCTCCACCCACACCCCCAAAATAATAAAATTTCTAGCTTTGTGCATCAGAAATCATTATTATTATTATTAAATCGTTACTAAACCATTGGTATTATTAAACCATTGGTTAATCTACATTACTCCGTAAGGAGCAAAGGGCCAGTTTCCCAGGAGTCCATGTCCTTCCTTGTATAGGATGCCTGTTCATTGCTGGGTTACTTAGTTTTACCAGCCAAACGGACTGGAGCAATGTGAAATGAAGTGTTTTGCTCAAGAACACAATGCAACGCCTGGTCTAGGACTTGAAACCATAATCTTATGATCATGAGTCCAACACCCTAACCACTAAGCCATTATTATTATTAAATCAGAAACTATTATTATTATTATTATTATTATTATTAAGACAGCAAGCTGACAGAATCGTTAGTATGCTGGGCAAAGTGCTTAGCAGTCTTTCGTCTGCCGGTTACATTCTGCGTTCAAATTCCGCCGAGGTCGACTTTGCCTTTCTTCCTTTCAGGGTCAGTAAATTAAGAACCAAGTACATACTGGGGTCGATGTAATCCACTTAATCCCTTCCTCCAAATTTAAGGCCTTGTGCTTCCAGTAGAAAGGATTATTATTATTATTATTATTTTTCTTCTTTCTTCAAATTTTCTTCCATTTCTCACCGAGTGTTTTCCATACACCTAGGGCAGAGAATATTATTATTATTATTATTATTATTATTATTCAGTTTTTACTGCACTACCAAGCACAGCTCTGTGTACCTTGAGTATGTGCTGTGGTTTGTTGTGGTGCTCTTATTTTCACTGTATTGAAAGTATTTTACGTAGGATGTGTGCAGTGCCTTGTAGTGCTATTTTCTGTATGTTATATATATACAGGGTGGCCCGAAAGTAGGTTTACAGTTCTTCAACTATCTCTTTTGCATTCATATATTAACAGTTTAGATCTTACTTATAAAAAAATATGAAACCATTATTCTATGCTTATTTAGTTAATTGTAAGCTAGAAATTTAAATGTAATGAAATGTTTTAAAAGAAATTTAAAGTACCTATGTGATAACTGTAAACCTACTTTTGGGCCACGCTGTACTTGTAAGTCCTGGTGTTTTTGTTATTATTATTATTATTACTATTACTAATGTTACTGTTCTACTACTGATTTGTTCTTACAGTGGCAAGCTGTCAGAATCATTAGAGCATCAGACAAAAATGCCTTGGGTCATTTGTCCTGACCTTTTCTTTCATCTTTTCTTTCGCTTGTTTCTGTCAATAGACTTCAGCCAGGGTGGGGCATCACCTGGAAGAGTTTAGTCGAATAAATTGACCCCAGCACTTTATTTTTTTAAAGCCATGTACCTACTCTATTGGTCCCTTTTTGCTGAACCACTAACCTACAGGGACATAAACAAGCCAATACCAGTTGTCAAGTGGTGATGGGGGAGAGGCACACGCATATACACATACATGTATACACACACACACACAGTTTTTGTCTACCAAATCTGCTCACAAGGCTTTGATTGGACCAGGGCTATAATAGAAGACACCTAAGATAACATACGGTGGGACTGATTTTGGAACCATGTGGTTGGGAAGCAAACTTCTTACCATACAGTCATACCTACATTCTGATTTCAAATCTCACTGAGGTCAGCTTTCCCTCTCATCCGTCCTGCCAAGCTCGATAAAATTAAGTACCAGTCAAATACTCAAGTCAATGGCTTCAAGCAATCCCATCTCCTCAAAAATGCTGACCTTTTGCCAAAAATCAGAAATCATTATTATTCTGTTATGATTTCAAATCCTACCAAGATCATCCTTGCTTTTCATCCTGCCAGAGTTGATGAAATGAAGGACTGAGTGATTCATTGATTAAATTGACTCTGCCCTGCCTTCCAAATTTCTGGCTTCATGCCCGTGTTAAAAGTTATTATTATTATTATTATTATTATTATTATTATTATTATTATTATCATTATCATTATTAGGCAAGTGGTGAGTTGACAGAATTGTTAACATGCAGGACAACATGCTTAGTGGCATTTCAGCTGTATATCTGTATGTGTTTGTATATGTCTGTATGTTTGTATGTATGTATATATATATATATATATATATATATATATATATACACACACACACATACTCATGCATATACAGACAGAAAGTTCACATTCTGTTGAGGTTGAATTCGCCTTTCATACAAACTGACCACCAAGGAAGTTGATGTAATTGACTGGCCCCATCCCCATCCCTATCCGAAAATGTCAGGTATTGTACCTCATAGCAGAAAGAATTAATATTGTTATTATTGATATTATTAGGAAGACGGCGAGCTGCCAGAATTGTTAGTACGCTAGACGAAATGCTTATTTCAGCCATCACTACATTATGGGTTCAAATTCCACTAAGGTTGACTTTGCCTTTCATCCTTTCAGGGTCAATAAATTAAGTACCAGTTATGCACTGGTTTGATGTAATCAACTAGTCCCCTCCCCCCCCAAATTTCAGGCCTTGTGCTTTCAGTAGACAAGAATTATTATAATTATTAGGTTATCTGGCAGATCTATTATTCCATACTTTTCCCATGCAGGCTGGCGGGGCTCCCTCGGAGCATTCTAATTAAAATACTTAAGGCAAAATGGTTAGCAGTATTTCTTCTGGCTTTTTATGTTCTAAGTTTATATCCCACCTTGGTCAGCTTTGCCTTTCGTTCTTACAAGGTCAGTAAAATAAAGTACTGGTCATGATGTAATTGACTTTATCCCTGTCCCTAAAATTGCCTCATACTGCAATTATCATCATCATCATCATCTTTATCATCAATATTATTATTATTATTATTATTATTATGAATTACTATTGTTGTTCTTGTCTGTCTATCTTCAGATAAGAACAGAAATGAGAAGTTGACAGTGGATGAATTTATTGCCCTACCCCCAGGAATCGTGTCTGAAACTGAAGCTAAAGACGACCGCCAATGGCAAGATGAACGAAAATATGAATTTGAGAATTACATTGATTCCAACAAAGATGGCATTGTCGATGTGGTGGAATTAAAGGTAACTTCAATGACCCCTACTCTGTTGTTGTTGCTGTTTAGTCTCAGGTTGTCCTCGGGTCAACCATTAAACTGCATCCAGTGGTGAGGCTCCAGCTTGGGTGTCTTTCATACTGTTTTATCACCAGTGAGTTCATGTTTGCAGAGGTGAGTAGGTCTTCTTGAGCATGTCTCCAGTGATTGCAAACCTTTATCATTTTCTGTGTGAGTAGCCCATCCCACTCAAAAGGTCCTTGAATAAGGGTTGTTTAAGGATGTTGAACAGAACACCCATGTTTCCAAAGGTGAATTATCCAAACCCAAAGAATTCCTCTCCTCACATGTCTATGATGCTCCCCCACTACTTCTGCTCATGATCAGAGATACACATATCGTCAGCCACCAAGGGACATGCTCAACAGGTTAAGGTCAAACAACTGACAAGCAAATCTGTGGTATTGAGCAGAATCTTTGCTGTAGGCTATCTTTTATACCAAGACAAAAGAATGTATATGATAACACTTCCAATCAGTTAAGATCAGAAGCCATGGGAGTCACTGCCTCATACTGCCTTTATCATCATCATCATTATGGCCTAAGATCAGTCTTCGCCAACTGATCCCATGTCTTCTTGAGTCACCCTCTGGCACAAGCTTTAGGGAGTATGGAGTTAGCCCATAGCTACCACAACTCCCTGGTCCACTCTGGCGTGGAGTAGTAGGACCCAGCTAGGGGTCAAATAATGAAGATGGTCCTGTGGCTAAGTTATACAGGACTCAGAGGCGAGCTGATTACTAGACATGTCTCACATGATGGGGGAATGACCTGATGTCATGTGAAGCAGTTCTATTGCCCGAGAGTTAAATAGGTTGTATGCCTCAAGGATAAGTTCACAAGAGAAGGAGAACTGCAGAATAAGCTGTAAATAAATCAGCAGAAAGCAATGGGAAACCACAACCGTAACAGTGTCTTGGTGTGTGTGTGTGTGTGTGTGTGTGCAAAACTTAGTGAGGTAATGTTTGAGATGATGGTGTAAATGGAAGAGGAAAGATTTAAGATCAGGCATTTTGATGGAATGAGAGACAGAAGGTAAAGAAGGAATGTGTGTGTGTGTGTGTAGAGACATATATTATGTTGTTTCTTTTTGTTTTCTTTTCTTCCAGCACTATCTTAACCCTCGTAACCCAGTCCAGATAAAGAATGAAGCTGTGGCCATCCTCGAGATGATAGATGATAATAATGATAAACACCTGTCCAAGGAAGAAGTCCTGCACCATGAATCTGAGTTTATCTCCAGCAAAATGGTAGAGATTGCTAGAAACTTCCATGATGAATTTTAGAAGCCGAACAAAAATTTTCCAGTTTTTTCAACTTTTTTTTTTTACTAAAATCTATTACATATCTGTTTGAGACTTTGCTTTCAACAAAAGATCATATATATGCATAAATACACACACACACTCACACAACAGACATGCATATATATGTTTATATATATATATGCATACATACATACATCTCTGTATGCATTTAAATTTATATTTATATATATATATATAAATAGATCTGTATATATCAAAACATATATATATATATATATATATATATATATATATATATA
>NC_069006.1:11489307-11491591 GCF_001194135.2 Octopus bimaculoides | reverse complement strand
TATATATATATATATATATATATACGTGCACATTTTCAATCAGTATTGTTATTTTCATACACATGTACATTTATCAAAATCTTTTGCTGAACACAAAAGAAAGACTTACCTAATGGAACAAAAATAACAGCTATTTGAACAACATAAACAATTATATTATTATTAATATTTTTGAAATTTATGCAAAAAAAAATTAACAATCGAAAAAAAAAAAGAAAATAATTATAAAGTTGATATTTTTTATCATATTATATTTTTGTTGTATATTTCTATAATTTTCTGAGCTTGAACTCTTTCAATGCCTAACACTATGATATAAGCTTCTTTCGAAGTAATCTAAATTAGCATGAAATTTTAATGTAAGGTTTTGTGTTTTAAACACCTGCTTAATAACAGCTCTAAATTTTGGCATACAGTCAGCAATTTTAGGGGATTAGATTTGTTGATTAAATCAATTCTAATGTTTGACCAGCATTTTATTTTATGAAACTGGAAAGGGTGAAAGGCAGTACTGGCCACAGAGGGATTTGAACTCAGAACATAAAGAGCCAGAACAAAAACTACAAGTATTTCTTCCAATGCTCTGTTTCTGCCAATCCACCACCCTACACCAGCTTAATACTGTATGTTCTAGTATACAAGTCGATGTAGAATATTGTGTAGCGGTTGTGTGATAAGAAGTTTGCTTCCCAACCACAGAATTCTGAGTTCAGTCCCACTGTGTGGAACCTTGGACAAGTGCCTCGAACCAACCAAAGCCTTGTCAGTGGATGTGGTAGACAAAGACTGCAAAAAAGCCCATTGTATATATATATATATATATATATATATATATATATATACAAATAATAAATGAGTATATGCATATATATGTACATGTATGTACATACTTACATCTACCTGTATATATAGATGCATATCTGGGTACAGAACATTGTAAACAAAACGTAGACAAAATGATAAACAAGTACAGAAAACACGCAGGCCACATAGAGAACATTTCCTTCATCAGCTGCCACCATTCAACACTGGTGTTTCGAAGAGTTAGGGCAGGACGCATCGTTAAAATGGCTCTTCGCATGGACCACAAATTAAATTTAATTCAAATTAAATTTGTAACGTGGAGGAATGTAGTGGCGGGCAGAAAACAAAACAGGAAAACGAAAATATATATATATATATATATAGTGATGGAAGATAGCTCACAACACCTTTGAGAGAACAGCCTTGGTATGAACAAAATGGAGATCGTTGTGTCAAAATGGTATTAAAAACTTTGTTGCAACCAGCATTAATAGGCTTCGGGGGTGCAAGGCAAAGGAGAAAAGCGGTTGCAAATGTACCACCTGCACTGACCTCTAATCCTCAAACTTGCAACACTTGTGGCCTTCTTTGCAAATCGTTGGTGAGACTTAAATGTCACATTCGACATAAGTATTATGACTGACAAAGAAAAAGTACGTTGTCGGAGCCTCATACGTCAAAACCGACAGGAGAGTCCATCATATATATATATATATATATATATATATATATATATATATATATATATATATATATCGACTTTAAATAGAGCTCAAAACTGATCCATTGAAAATACTTTATTATAATAATAATAATAATAATAATGAAAATGACCTATGCACATTTCGATGCAATATGCAGAATGATTGATATATATTATAAAATATGGGATACTCTATCTCCTTGGGGTCCCATTATTATTGTTATTATTATATATATATATATACACACACACACACGATTCGAAGCTGACTTATTTGGCATCAGACATTGTAATGTTTCTCCCATTCTTCCTCTTGTTCCCTCTTCTCTCTCCCTTTTTGTTTGTGTGTAAGCATATTCATCTCTCTATGTATATGGGGAGAAGGGAAGACTTTACATCATTTGTGTTCAATTAATAAACCGTAATACCTCCCTCTCTCTCTCTCTCTCAGTTTATGTCTGTGAATTTCATCATCATCATCATCATCGTTTAACATCCGCCTTCCATGCTAGCATGGGTGGGACGGTTTCACAAGAGCCAGCCAGGCTGAAGCCTACACCAGGCTTCTGTGACTGTTTTGGCAGGATTTTTACAGCCGGATGCCCTTCCTAACACCAGCCACTCAGCAGCAGGGACTTAGTGCTTTTTACTTGGCACAAGCACAGGCAAGGTCAGTTTTGGCAACGTTCTTACAGCTGGATGCCCTTCCAAATGTCAACCACTCTACAGTGTGGACTGGGTGCTTTTGAGTGATAGGGTCACCAAGTACCTTGCAAG
>NC_069006.1:11483996-11489253 GCF_001194135.2 Octopus bimaculoides | reverse complement strand
CTCTCTCTCTCTCTCTCTCTCTCTCTCTCTCCTTCCCTCTCTCTTTCCTCTCTCTCTCTTTCCTCTATCTCTCTCTCTCTCTTTATGTATGTGAGCATATTTTTGTTTATGTGTAATAGGATAAAGAAAGTGCTTATGTAAATTGTGTTCAATTAATACATTGCAATATCTCTCTATCTCTCACTCTTTCTGTTTGTATAGGAATATTTCTGTGCGTGTGTGTGTGTTTGCCTCCAGCACCAATAAATACCATCACCAAAACAGGCTGAATGTCCAGTCAGCAATGCCAAAATCTTCAGTGTTCTATTAATTGCGTCCAATCTTCTCATTCCAACTCAAAGCTGCCAAAAGAATTCATCTCAAACAAAGAGAAAAGGCTAAATTTCGATGAGAGACCCACAACATATCTTAGTCCTCACTGCACTATTCATTTGTTTGTTTTACATCTGTTTTTGTTATGCAAGCAGAGGTTAGATGAATATATCATTGAGACAGTGTTATACAGCTGGGTACTCTTTCTGCCATTAACCCTTACCTCTTTTTCGTCTGAGAGATCTCTTCTTTCACACCTCTTCAAAGGCACAAAATGGTAGAGAGTTTGTTGACTGGGGATTAATGACAATGATGCTTCTACCACTTGTAGCTCAGTGGTTTGGGCAGACATGCAAATGCAAACACACACACACACACACACACACACACACACACACACACACAAGTACATATTGATTCCACTCGAAAGGCTTTGGTCAACTTGGAACTATTGTGAAAGACAACTGCCCAAGGTGCTCCAAAGTGAGACTGAACCTGGAATACATGACTGGATAGTGAACTTATATATATGAATGTATGTATGTTTTTATATATGTGTGTGTGTACGTGTTTGTATATATTTACAGGTGTGGCCAAAAGTCACCTGACAGTAAATCAAACCCATTTAATTCCAAGATTTATTTATGTTTAACAACTGAATGAATTTAATAAAAACATCTAAATGTGAAACATCATGAAAATTTTTCAAACTGAAGTCCCTCTTGAGCGACACATTTTTCTATTTGAGTCAATACAGGATTACAGATAGCATTTATGAAATTTTGATTTACTGTCCAGTGACTTTTGGCCAACCCTGTAAATTTACGTATGTATACTTATGTTGTGTGGTTGTGTGGATATATTTGTGTATATGTATGTATGTACACACACAAAAAACATATATATACACACACACACATACATATACACACACAAATACCACACACACACATGCTCATACACACCAATTATGCACTTTCCTGCCTTCAAGAATCACCTTGTCTTTCTCTCTCCAAATTCCAGTCAGTTATTTTTTGGCCATGTAGCTACCCACATGCTTTACTCCTGACTATCCATTCCTTCCTCTTCTCCAGACTTACATCCACTATCTGACATAGAGCCAAGCTCAAAATGTCATGTTTTTACTTTTAATTTTCCATTTAAAACTTTCACCGAGTATCAAACTAATATATTCTCTGTGTACATCCATTTGACTTTTTTCTCCTTGAATTTGCCGTTCATCACCAGTTTGCCAGTATATAGAGGAGGTACTTGGGGTGTCCAAGTGACACCTGTTTCTATCCTTCTATGATACTTTAACCTTTTGGCTGGCACAGAGCCACCTCCCTCAGTTTCACTCTCTCTCCCAGTAAAGGAACCTTCATCTTGCAAGTTGCTTGACAATCCCACTGGTGTTGGTGCCACATAAAAAGCACTCAGTACACTGTAAACTGGTCAGCATTAGGAAAGGCATCCAACTGTAGAAACTCAAGTGTAGACAATTCCTACACAGCCTCAGATTCAACACAGGGGCCTACATCAAGTGCCTGGAGGAGGTTGTTCTGCTCTGGGTCAAAAGGGTGGCTGCTGGAACACCCTATGTCTGGCAACAGGACTCTGCACTATGACACAGAATTGTCCTGTCGGCCAACTGTCTGTTGAATTGTCCATCTACCGTAGAAATCATGCCAAAGCAGACAGTGGAGCCTGGTACAGCTCTCTGGCCTGCCTGACTTCTGTAAAGCCATCCAACTCATGCCAGCATGGAAGAGAGACATTAAATGATGACAATCACGCATACACAGTTTGTCTTTATGTATATGTCAGTCTAAAAATCAGAGTTGTTTGTACTGTGTCCCTTTTATAACCTGTAACATTAGTGATTTGACAAGTTGAGACGAATAAAATAAATATCGGACTGAAATAAGTAAAGAGGTCAGATGTGATTGATTGACACCCTCAAAGCTGATGTCACTACATGGCTGAAGTCCTTCAATGAATATGTTTAGAGAGAAAGACAGTCATGCTGTCTCCTAGATGTAACAGCTTGCAAGTTGAATGTAACCTTTAAAATAAACACATATATAATCACAAACACTATATATATATATATATATATATATATATATATATATATATATATATATATACATACATACATATTGGTATACAGTATATACACACGTATATTGTGGTAGATTATTATATGTGCTTGTGTATCTAGCAGTAGAAACTTTGCCACTGCAGACATTAAAGCCCAACACTTCCTTCAGGACTCTAGTCGCATCCTGCTAAACCATTTAATCCATGCCAGTATGGAATATACAGGGTGTTTGGATTAAATTTTATAGTTTGCACAAAAAGAAAAGAAAAATATCTCATCCAAAAATAAAAGTATTTTTTAAAAATCTCTGTAAAAAGCATCAGTGCTTGTGTCACATACAAAGCGCCAGTATTGGTGCAACATACAAAGCACTGGTGATGGTGCCATGTAAACAGCACCCATTACACACTGTAAAGTGGTTGGTGTTAGGAGGGCATGCCAAAAAACAAGTGAGCCAAGTGTGGCATGAAAAATGAACATTAAATGATGATGAAGATGAGCCACCCTCAGCTTCCAGCACAGGCTCAAGATGGCTCCAGAACCTGGCACATGTGTCCCTTACTTTGTTCCTGGGAAGATCTTTGAATACCTCCTTGATTTTGGCCACCAGTTCAGCATTGGTGTTGCAGGCAAAATGGTTGGTGTCATTCTCAACTGCACCCCATGCATAGTAATCCATGGGATTATGGTTAAGGGAATTTCAATAAAGTATATATACAGGGTGTCCCCAAAAAGATGTACTCATTCTTTGACAGACGATTACTAATGTATTGTTTTTTGTGATGTATGGGCTTACCTCGATGCAACAAATCCAAACTAATGGATTGGGAAGAGAGGTAGCATTGAATTTCCTGCACATTCCCCAGACCTCATGTCAATGGATTTTTTTTTATGGGGACATCTCAAAGATAAGGTTTACGCTGCAAAACCAGTGACAATTGATGATTTGAAAAATGCAAAATACAATGTCTTGCAATTCCAAATGAAATGTTTGGCAATGTTGTCGAATCCATTGTTGGACATTATCAACTTTGTTTGGAAAATGAAGGAAAGTAGTTTGAACATTTGCAAACACGCAGGAATGAGAGAGAACATTAAATAATTCTAAATGACAATAAATCATCGTTTCTACAACAATTTATTTTCCTGAATTTTATTTAACCTTTTAGGATTGTATGCATATCAATAAACATCTGCAATATGGAAGACATTTTTAGCTCTTCAAAAATACACATAGACTGTTTACTTCACTTAAACATTCAACATTTGTTATTTGGTGTCAAAATTTCCATCACACAAACTACAACTTGGTCGCTGACAAGATTATGCTGCATCTAATTTGTGAGTTTGTTGATTAACACACACATCATCATCATCGTTTAACGTCTGCTTTCCATGCTAGCATGGGTTGGACGATTTGACTGAGGACTGGTGAAACCAGATGGCTACACCAGGCTCCAATCTGATTTGGCAGAGTTTCTACAGTTGGATGCCCTTCCTAACGCCAACCACTCAGAGAGTGTAGTGGGTGCTTTTACGTGTCACCCGCACGAAGGCCAGTCAGGCGGTACTGGCAACGGCCACACTCAAAATGGTGTATTTTATGTGCCACCTGCCCAAGAGCGAGTCCAGGGGCACTGGCAACAATCTCGCTCGAAAATCCTACGACGGCCAGTCAGGCGGTACTGGCAGCGGCCATCAACTCCGAAAGGATGAAAGGTGAAGTCAACCTTGGTGGAACTTGAACTCAGAACATAGCAACAGGTGAAATACTCTGAAACATTTCATCCAGTGTGCTAACGATTCTGCCAGCTCGTTGCCTTGTACAAACTGAAAATAATACAAATAAAAACTAAAGTGAAGATCAAATAAACAGTGCATGTGTTTAATTGGCCAAAAGAAAATGACCATCCCCAAGTACAGCATTGATAGATATAGATATAAATATATATAGACATTTCTCTTAGGCTGAGCAATACTAATAACCTAGCGTTAGAACTCAATATAGACGCACTTCAGAATGAAGCATCAGAACAGTAACAAGAAACATAAAGCTCCAATGAAGCTATAAGGTGATACACAAGCGTTTAATTATGAATTCATTACATCTTATAGCAGAAATGGCTGTAAGCTAACGAAGTTCATAACATAATTGTTTATTCGTTTGTCATTGGTAATTTTTTTATATATAAAGAGAAAGAAAGACAGTAAGTAGATAGTGTTATAATCCTAGCTGTTGCCTCTTGAAGCAGATCTGCATATTCAAGTACTCGAAAATTGTATATAGATGTTATATGAAGTAAACATAAGGGTTGAAAAATACTGGAAAATAGTTTTTTTCAGAGTAATTACATATCAAAAGAAAAGATCTCTTGTTTTAATATGTGTGTGTATTTGCAGAATTAAACTAATTGGTCATTAAAAGGTAATTGAAGACTCTAAGGTTACATCAACTAATGAATCTGACTGATAGTCCACTCAATGACACAGACTTCCACGAAGATATATATACCCAAGTACCAGAAGATTTGTTATCTCACCTCAATCAACAAAGTAATGATCATACGGGTTATCTTTTACTTGCTTCGGTCATTAGACTGAGGCACAACTTTGAAGGGTTTAGTCATGCAAATTGACTTCAGTACTTATTTTAAAGTCTGATACTTATTCCATTCATCTCTTCTGCCAAACTGCTAAGTTACAGGCATGCAAACAAACCAACCAGTAGGGGTCAAGTACAAAAAGACATGCACACACAAACATATATATATATATATATATATATATATACATATATATATATATATTGCAGGTGACACGTAAAAGTACCCACTACACTCT
>NC_069006.1:11472403-11483986 GCF_001194135.2 Octopus bimaculoides | reverse complement strand
TATACATATATATATATATATTGCAGGTGACACGTAAAAGTACCCACTACACTCTCTGAGTGGTTGACATTAGGAAGGGCATCCAGCTGTAGAAACTCTGCCAAATCAGATTGGAGCCTAGTGTTGCCATCCGGTTTCACCAGTCCTCAGTCAAATCGTCCAACACATGCTAGCATGGAAAGCGGACGTTAAACGATGATGATACATACATATATATCATTATATATATATGCTGCCTAAAAGTGGCTGACCCATTAGGGATGATGCTACTGTAGCTTATAGCCCCAGGAAGACATCTCCTTCAGCTGGCTATTGACACTGTCTGTGCCCTATCAGCATTTGCAAAGAGAAATCATCTTCCCATCTCCAGCCTGACGTGATACACACGGACCTGAGTTTCTGGATATTGATCCGTCATCAGGGCACAGACAGTGTGTCAATAGCCGGCTTGAGGAGCTGTCTTCCTGGGGCTATAAGCTACAGTAGCATCATCCCTAATGGGTCAGCCACTTTTAGGTGACAAATATACATCACAATGTTGTACTGCTGCTGTTTATATCTCGCTCAGAGATTTATTATTGCTTATATATATATATAGAGAGAGAGAGATTTCATTATCATCGTTTAACATCCATTTTCCTTGCTGGCATGGGTTTGACAGGAGCTGCATCAAGCTCCATTGTCTGTTTTGGCATGGTTTCTATGGATGGATGCCTTTCCTAAAGCCATCATATATGAGGCATCTCCTCTTCCATATTTTTAAGAGGTCTTGGGCCAACAGGTTTTGGGATCTGATGATACGCCATAAAGCTAAACCCTTTACAGATGGGAAACCTAAGGTAATCCCATAAACTGGCCTTCCCCATTTTTTATATATATGTATGTATGCACATGTATATGATGGGCTTCACACAGTTTCCTTCTACTGAATTTACTCGCAGGGCATTGGACATTCTACGAATATAGTAGATGATACTTACTGGAGGTGTTGTGCAGCAGAATAGTGCCTGAAACCATGTGGTTGCAAAGCGAACTTCTTAACCTCACGGCCATGTCTGTGCCTTTAATAATTCTTTCTAATTTTGGCACAAGGCCAGCAATTTTGGGAGGATGGGTTTTAATTGATTACACCCCCCTTCCTACCCCCAGTGGTTAATTGGTAGTTGTTTTATTGACCTTAAAAGGATGAAAGGAGTTTATTGGGGCCGATTTTATACAATCTGATGCCTTCCCTGTTGCTAAACCTCACCAGTTTCCAAGCAAGGTAATATTTTCCCATAGAATATTGGAAATGAATGAACACTGCTTGTATGACAATGGCAATCATTTACAACTACCTTGCAAGGAGACACAAACATAGACACTCACACACACACACACACACACACACAAACACACACACACACACATCAGGTCATTAAGAATGAAATGTCCAATTTTGTACTGAAAACAAAGAGCAATGCAGTTAATCAAAGTATGCACCTAAATTATCAACACAATTTTGCCATTTTACCAGTTGCTTATTTATATCAACAGCAAAGAATTCTGGAGGGCAAGAGGTGATGAAATCACAAAAGGCTGTTTTTGCTTACTCTTCAGGTTTGAACTGTTTTTCCTTGCAAAAAGTTATCAAATGCCTGGAAAACATGATAGTCAGTTGGTGCAAGGTCTGGTGAATATGGTGGATGACAGAGTACTTCCAAGATCAGTTCCTGTAACTTGAGTAGCATTATTTGTGCAACATGTGGTCGAGCATTGTCTTGCAAGAGAATTGGCCTGTCTCTATTGACCAATCTCGGTTGTTTAATTGCAAATTCACTCATCATTTCATCCAATTGGTTGATGTGTAACATCTGCTGTAATTGACTTACCAGGTTTCATGAAGCTGTTGTGGATGACACCAGTGCTGGACCACCAGACAGACACCATTAGCTTTTTCAGTGAATATTCTTTTTCTGATTGTGTTTTGGCACTTCATCTCTATCCAACCACCATCCAGAATGTTGTTGAAAAGAATCCATTTTTCATCACATGTAACAATACATTACAAAAATGGTTTGTTTTTATGCCATGACAGCAAAGAACAGCAAGTTTCAAAACGTCGTGACATTTGATGCTTGTTCAGTTCATGCGGTACCCACTTGTCCAGCTTCTTTACCTTGCCGATTTGTTTCAGATGGTCCAATACAGTTGAAATCGAAACATGAAACCTTGCTGCTAACTCACGCGTAGTTTGAGATGTATCTGCTTCCACTACAGTTTCCACTCATCATTATCCACCTTGCTTCAGGTCTACCACGGAGCTGATTTTCAAGAATAAAGTTACCAGACCAGAACTTCTCAAACCATCAACATACAGTGCGCTCATTCGCCACATCTTCATCAAACACCTCATTGTGGTTTCGATCTGTCGGGGACGCATTGGTTCCACGACGGAACTCATACTCATAAACAACACGAATCTTTGATCTATCCATGGGTTCAGAAAAATTGATTTACAAGAGAAAACTCACAATATAATCAGACACCATGAACTGCATTTCAAAAAGTGATAATTTAACTCTTCAGTGTTGTAAAACAAAGAATTGTCAGGATAAAACATTAGAGTTAACTACTGTCAAACTTGGTGCATAAGAAAATTGGACATTTCATTCTTAATGGCCTGATACATACATAAACACATACATACATACAGACAGACAGACACTCGCATATACATACATACATACTGTATCACATTGCATCATCATTTAACGTTCATGTTCATGACAAGTTACTTTCAGTTGCCATTTATCAAATTTACTCACAAAACTTTGGTTGGCCCAGGGCCATAGCAGAAGACACTTACCCGAAGTGTTATGCAGTAGAACTGAACCCAAGACCATGTAGTTGGGAAGTGAACTTCTTAACCACACAGCCACACCTGTACCCCAGGTGATACTTACAATATCAATGTTTCCCAAACAGTCACCCATCTAAATTCTAACTAGGTTCAACATTGCTTGACTTGAGTGAACAGACGGTAACTGCTGCATTCAACATGATGTGGCCATAAGCTGTATGATATAGTTTTAGCATGGTCTCATCTATTTACGATTTATGGGATGTCTGATTCTGCCCTGCGATGACGAAGTGTAGTAATGATGATGAGAATATCACTGATGAAGAATTCATGAATTCATGTAGTTGAAATTTGGGAAGTTGAAGAAATATGTTGACAGCTAATTGTGGTGATGGTTGACATGCCAGTCACATGATCGTCACATAACACCTGGGTCTCTCTCCCTCTATCTCTCTCTCTCTCTCTCTCTCTCTCTTGTCTACTGCCCACTTAATGATGGTGACCATTCCTTTATATCGTCATTTCCTAAGTTGTGAAGAAGATCTCAAGAACTTCCAGTAACGTCCTTCCTGTTTATGTCTGAATTCATGTGTGTGTGTGTGTGAGAGAGAGAGAGAGATGTATTGTGCATGTATGTATATTTGTTCTTGTATATGTGTGTAGGTGTATATGTATGAGAAAGAGAGAGAGATGTATCAAGCATTTACATATACTTCTTTTTAAATATGTGAGCAGATGTCAATATATGTGGGGGGGGGTACGTATGTGAGAGAGGGAGAGAGAGAGAGATGCACTGAGCATCTAATATATTCTAATATATAAAATAAAGATATGTCGCATTCACTTTCCATGCGAAAATGGTTTCACCAGTTACTGCCATACTTGGGATGCATGAATAATTTGAATATAGGGTCTTCATTTGATTTTTTTATTAAAAGTTTTTAAAAATAAAAAATTTTGCTTTTTATATTACATTCACGTCTTTCAAAAATTTTAGTATTTTTACTTCCAGTTTTCTAGCGTCAGTGATGTAACATATCTCTTTATGCATTTCTCTCTACCCATCTCTCTCTATCTATCTCTATCTCTCTGTAATATATCTCTCTATCTATATTTCTTATTTTCACTTTCACTTTACAGACCCTATTCTTTTCACTTTCAATTTTCATACGCCATTGTTTAACTTCCATGTTATTGTTTTCACTGTAAGTCTAAGTTTTGAATCACTATTTACAAACAATCAACGACAAATTACCCGACAGAAACAAGTTCACAATTACTGATATAAGTAATTTCATAATTTACTGACAGAAGTATCTTCCCAAATTTTACTTCAATCCGTACGGTCTTGTGTTTTCCTGTTGTTGACGGTTCCTTTCTGGTTCCTTCGATACTGGCTCTTTGGTTCACTGATATATGTAAGTGGGTGTATATGTGTGTGTGAGAAAGAGATGTGCTGAATATATATGTTTATTTACTCTTATATATTGGTGTCTGTGTCTCCTACATAACTTATGTATGTGTGTGTGTGTGTGTGAGAGAGAGAGAGAGAGAGAGAATGTCTCTCGTGTAAGAAAGTTAATGTTAGTGTGTGTGTGTGTGTGCTTACTTAGCTGGTGTATTGAGACGTATGTGTTGTATATAAGTACTAGACTTACAAAGAATAAATCCTGGGGTCAGTTTGCTCGACTAAAGGTGGTGCTTCAGCATGGCCACAGTCAAATGACTGACACAAGTAAAAGAATAAAACAATATTCTTTTCTACTCTAGGCACAAGGCTTGAAATTTTGGTGGGAGGGATCCAGTTGATTAGATCGACCCCAGTATGCAACTTGTACTTAATTTATCAACCCCGAAAGGATGAAAGGCAAAGTCAACCTCGGATGAATTTGAACTCCGAACATAAAGACAGATGAAATACTAAGCATTTTGCCCAGGGTGCTAACGTTTCTTCTTTCTTTATTGCCCACAAGGGGCTAAACATAGAGGGGACAGACAAAGGGATTAAGTTGATTACATCGACCCCAGTGCATAACTGGTACTTAATTTATCGACCCCGAAAGGATGAAAGTCAAAGTCGACCTCGGCGGAATTTGAACTCAGAATTTGGCGTGCTAACGTTTCTGCCAGCTCGCTGCCTTAAAAATAAAACTATATTGATGTGTGAGTGTGTATGTATGAAGGCAATGACCTGGTAGAATTGTTAGCATGCCAGGCAAAATGCTTACCAGCATTTTCATTTGTCTTTCTGTTCTGAGTTCAAATCCCGCCTAGGTTGACTTTGCCTTTCATCCTTTCAGGGTCGCGAAAATAAATACCAGCTGAATATTGGGGTCAATATAATCAACTATCCTCCCCCACCCCAAATTGCTAGTCTTGTTCCAAAATTTGAAACCAACATATGAGTGTGTGTGTATGTGTGCTTATTCAACTTGTGTATCTGGATGTGTGCTCAACTACGGGTGAGGGTACTTGAATTTTACGTGTGTATGTGCACAATTAATGTTTTGGGGTGTATGTTTATTTAGCTTGTGTATCTGTCTATCCATCTGTCTGCCTACCTGCCTGCCTATCTATTTATCTCTGTATGTCTGCCTGTAAATCTGTCTATCTGCTTGTCTGCCTATCTATCTGTTTGTCTATCAATCTGTTTGTCTGTCTGTCTGTCTATCTATCTATCTATCTATCTATCTATCTATCTGTTTGTCTATCTATCTATCTATCTATCTACACACACACACATATATGTATGTACAGGGTGTGGTGAATATATTGTCGTCTAAATTATGCAAAAATAAAAATAACACTGACATCTCATTTTAACAGATATATTTACTGAAATTACAAAAAAATATCTTGAAATACTAAGGAGTAAATTTATTCAATAAAATCACCATTGGCTTCAACCACGGCCTCCAGACGACTTCAGAATCTTCTGCAACTCTTCTGGATGGTCTCCTTGTTTAAGTTGGTGAATGCTGGCATAATCCTTGCCTTCAGTTTATCTTTGGTGTCACAAGGAGTTTTGTTGAAGAAATTTCTCTGTTAATCTGTATTATCGCAGTGGTCACATGAACGATTACATGAAGCACTGAGTAACAGTTTGTTAAATTTTTTTCACTTTTAATAAAATCATATCTTGCTCTACTTTTGGTGTTAGACTACTATTTTCTCCACCTTGTTTTGCACCTATGTGCTAATTTCCATGTGTGAGTGTCTCTGCATGCTACATGTGTGAAAGTATGTATATGCGTGTGTACCCATTCTCATATTCATGTGTGGGTGTGAGAAAGAGAATATTAATTAGTTGGAATAGATAAACGAGTGTTTATTTAGTCTGTCCATTTCGATGTTTGTGTGTATGTATGTGTGTTTGCTAGATATCTTTAATTGCATTTGGGTACAAGACTGTTAATGTGTTGTTGTATGTGTTTATTTAGCCTGTGCACTTATATGTATATGTGTGCTAGTTTTTTATGTATGCGTGTGTGTGAGATTTAGCATCCTGGACTTATCATAAACATTATTTGATATTTCTCCAGTCGTTTTACACAGTCAATATTACATAATATACATATAATATTACATAATCAATACAAAGTCTTATTTGTTTTATGTGCCTTGTGAGTTTCAACTTTCCATGGTTATTTGTCTTTTAACCCCAGGTCAGTCACAATCCAGCTGACTTGTGATCAAATGCATTGTAGATGTGATCATCTTATCTTTTTCTTATTGACACAGTGTATCTCGGAGTACATTTTCAAATATGTCCTGCCTTGCTGTTCTTTAGTCAGTCCTGATAAAGTATGCTTATCATCAAAAACATTACAGCTGTAACTATCCTATTTATCTTTCAGATAGTGTATCTTGGACTACTTTCTCTAATATGTCTACTCTTGTTTAGTCAATCCTGATAAAAAAAAAAAACAAATGATTTGAAATATAACAGCTATGACCATCCCATCTTTTATTCAGGCTTGGTGTATCTAAGACTATATTTTCTAATACAGGTCATCATCGACTTATAACCTATCTGACTTATGATTGATTGACTTTACAATGATTGATTGACTTTACAATGATTGACATGCCAGTTCCTAGCAGCAATAATAAATAATCCAGTTGAAATCTAAATTAACCCATCTACGGATGATGTCAGCTAACAAACGCTTCCCCTGGGTTTGGTTATCGATCACCACTGTCTTGGATGACTATCCTGTCACGGAGACATTGGGGCAACCGCATATTTGTTTATAAGACGACTGCTTGAGACTGCAAAATTTTTTAGTAATGCCAGTATAATAGTATAATACAGAATGCTGTGTGTGACTTTCACCTGAGAATCTACCTTAAGAATGTCAAAATATGAAACAAAGCTGTGTAAGCCTATAAGCTGACTTACAATCAGCAGTCGGATCCAGTTGTGGTCATAAGTCAACGAGAACCTGTATGTACTTTCTTGTTTTCGTTTAGCCCTAGGTCAGTCCTGACTACACAGACCATTGATTTAAAACATTACAGCTTTGACCACCTAGGAGTACATTATAAACTCCCAACCATGCCTATCCCATATTATATTCAGACCTAGCATATTGAGGAGTACATGATTTTATGAGTCCTTCCTTCTTTTTAAGATTGTAGGATGTCACTTGAGAGAAATTTAACTGCTATTTCAGCAGCACCTAGAGTCACCTTTGTTTGCTTTAAGTTATTACTATACTTAGAAATGCCTTGAAATATTGAAAGGTAAGTGAATGTGGCGAGGATGGCTTGTGTGAATGGGCCTACTCAGAACATTAATTTCTCTGAGACATGGTTCTCCTGGGATCTTATCTAGATGTTTCTGACATCCCTTTTTTTATCATACCTAGGGCACCTACAATAACAAGAACAGTTCTCATTTTAAGATGTCACATCTTTTGTATTTCAATTTTCAGGTCTTTATATTTACTTAGTTTGTCAAATTCCTTGACTATTATTATTATTATCATCATTATTATTATTATTATTATTATTATTATTTAAGGTGGCAAGCTGGCAGAATTGTTGGTGTGCTGGGGCAAAATACTTAGCAGTATTTTGTTTGTCATTGCATTCTGAGTTCAAATTCCGCTGAGGTCAAATTTGCCTTTCATCCTTTTGGGATCGATAAATTAAGTACCAGTGAAACACTGGAGTCGATGTAATTGACTTGTCCCCTCCCCACAAATGTCAGGCCTTGTGCCTATACTAGAAAGGATTATTATTATTATTACCATTATTATTATTTTTCATGCAGTGAGCTGGCAAAATTGTTAGATTGTGAAGCAAACAGTTAAGTGGCATTTCATCCATCTGTACATTTCGAGTTCAAATTCTGCCAAGGGTGACTCCTTTCATCCTTTCTAGGTTGATAAAATAAGGACCAGTCAAGTACTGGGCTTACTGATATCAACAAGCCCCTTCCCCCCAAATTTAAGGCTTTTTGCCTATAATGGAAAGGATTATATTTACTATTATTATTAAAGGCAGCAATCCAGCAGACTTGTTAGCACATCAGATAAAATGCTTCTTGGCATTATTTCCAACTCTTCAATAATTATGTCATCTTGCCAGCATATCACAGATATATATAATGATCATAACTATATGACAGCCACTTTAATGGTCATAACCAGGGCCATCACTAAGCCCCTGTAACCCCTGCAGTCGCAGGGGGCCTCCGCAGTTGAGGGGCCCCATGTTAAGATCAAAGTACGTAGATGAGTCATCTATTTACTTTGGTTAAGATGTTGAACAAGAATTAAACTATGTTAACTGAAAATTTCAAGAAATAAAATGGTAATACATTGTACCATGAATGTGTACCAGACTTTGTGGATTGTCTATAATATCTATGATATCTTAGCTCTCAGCTTGATTATTCTGAACTAATCAATGATTTCACAAAGCGAAAAGAATGCTGTGTTTGTCTTTGAAAGTTGCCTGGATTATAAAACTGCTCTTTTATTTATATCTGGAAGTTTTATTTACTGAAATTTGTAATAGAGACCTAAATAAATTTAAATGTTGTACTTTTAAAGATGTTCTGTAGGATAATGTGAAACACTGAACTTCAGATAGAATAAAGTAAAATATAGCTATGAATAAAAGGTGCGTAGATTATGAATTTTGATTGAAGGGATTGGGGCCTCGAAACAAAAAGTTGCAAGGGGCCTCTAAAAGTCACATGACAGAGCTGATCATAACTCTATGACAATGATGGTAATACATTTGTAACTATTACTTCGTGGCATTTATGTTCAACAAGCTTTGCTACCTGGGTACTTGATGGCCTGCCCCCTTCATCATCATTGTTGCTTTATGAAACAAGTAGTTTTGTGGTCCAGTGGCAGCTGCTGCTGCTGCTGCTGTTGTTGTTTGAGGATTACTCTTTTAACTTTATCTTTTCTCTTTCATTTGTTTCAGTCATCGGACAGTGGCCATACTAGAGCACAGCAATGAGCTGACACAACTGATACCAAAGAAAATGCTTAGCAACATCTCTTTTGGTTTTACATTCTGAGTTCAAATGTCACTGAGATCGACTTTGCCTTTCATTCTTTCATGGTTGATAAAAAATAAGTTTCATTTGAACTCTGGGGTTGATGTTCTTGACTTTTCCCCCTCCCATCAAAATGCTGGCCTAGGGCCAAAATAAGAGAAAGAAAAACTTTTAGTTCTGGTACTTATCCTATTTGCCTCTTTTGCCAAACTACTAAGTTACAGAGATACCAACAACAGTTGTCATACAATAGCAAGGGACACACATCAACATACACACACATCAACACACACACACACACACATACAGTAGTGCCTCGATATATGAGTTAATTTTTTTCCCCAGAGATTGCTCATAAAGTGAAAACTTGTAAAGCAGAGCAATAATTTCCCATAATAACAATGTTATATATAAATCGTTAATTCATTCCCAGAAAAATATTTTACCCATAAAATTTATAACATTCGTAAATAAATGGCAATAAAACTACAGCAGAATGTAAAGAATATTTTATATAAAAAGAATGTCAAAATCATTTATAATGAAAAATATTATTATTATTATTATTATAATCGTTTTCTGAATCACTTTCCCTCGCACTAGACTCGCGCACACCATCACTTGTAGACGCAATCGCTGATTCACAAGCACTCATAGACAGACTTGTAGATGTCTTTTTAAAAAACAAGTTTAGAGTTGTTTGCTTAGAAGAAGCTTCTTTTTGCTCTCTATAGATTTCTCAGTAACACACAGAAGCATTTGTTACGGTAGAAGAAACTTTTGCACTTGGTTCAAAATTTGGATCTTTTGCTTGAAAAATAAAACTTGTAAACCCAGGGTCTCGTAACGTGGGTCCTCAAAAAGTGGGTATTACCGTACTTACACACACACACACATCTATATAGTAAGTATTATCTTGAGTTCTGGGACTCATAAGGCTGATCACCTGGTTTCGATGGGGTATTAATAACCAAAATCGCAACACTCTCCCTGAGCAGAGGACACCAAGTTCATCGCAGAGTCACTCGTTTGCAGATGAGTGGACTGGAGCAATGTGAAATGAAGTGCTTTGCTCAAGAACACAACACACCACCTGGGCTGGGAATCGAAACAAAACGACGATCTTGCAATTGTAAGTGGAACACCCTAACCACTAAGCCAAATGCATTCTCAGCATATATATATATATATATATATATATATATATATATTTGTGTATGTACGTATATGTATACACACAAACTCAAGCACACGCACACAGAGGCACACATACACAAGCACACCACAAACACCAGCACACAGACACACACACACAAATATAAGCAAACACATAAACACAAGCATACACACACACAAGCACACACAAACAAACACACACACACACACAAGCACATAGACACACACAAACACAAGCACCCAGACACAAGCACACACACACACACACACAAACACAAACAAGCACACACACACACACACAGACACACACAAACACAAACATGCACACACAGACACACAAGCACACAGATACACAAGCACGCACACACATACAAGCGCGCACATACACACACACATTTAGTATAACTGGAGTAAATGCCTTGAAACATGCATTTAAGGGCTCTTAAGCGACCACATTTGGATTGCTGTGCAGAAACAAATGTTGTGGTCTTCTATTAAAACCTGATATTCTCCATCCTTGGTGTTATATTATTCTTACATATAGATATTTCTTTATTCTTTACTTGTTTCAGTCATTTGACTGTGGCCATGCTGGAGCACCGCCTTTTACTCAAAGAAATTGACCCATTCTTTGTAAGCCTGGTACTTATTCTGTCGGTCTCTCATGCTGAACTGCTAAGTATGTGTGTGTGTGTGTGTGTGTGTGTATGATGAGCTCCTCCCCCACCACAGTTACTCTATACCGAATTCACTCACAAGGCATTGGTCAAGCGGGGGCTAGAGTAGAGGACATTTGCTCAAGGTGCTGCATAGTGGGACTGAACCTGAAAGGAAATAGTCACATAGCAAGCTTCTTAACCACACAGCCATGCTTGCACCTATGGCTAAAATTCGATCAGTTATGGTAGTGGTCATGGCAGTGACAGTTGTGGTGGTGGTGGTGGTGGTAGTTGTGGTTGTGGTGTTTGCGGTGGTGGGGGTTGTGGTTGTGGTGTTTGCGGTGGTGGTGGTTGTGGTGGTGGTGGTAGTTGTGGTTGTGGTG
>NC_069006.1:11465801-11472222 GCF_001194135.2 Octopus bimaculoides | reverse complement strand
GGGGGTTGTGGTTGTGGTGTTTGCGGTGGTGGTGGTTGTGGTGGTGGTGGTAGTTGTGGTTGTGGTGGTGGTAGTAGCTGTGGTGGTGGTAGTTGTGGTTGTGGTGTTTGCTGTGGTAGTGGTGGTGGTGGTGGTAGTAGTTCTGGTGGTGACATTGCGTGATGAACTTGTGGTATTTTAGCTGTAGTTATTTATTAATCCATAAGCAGGCAGGTGGGGAGGGATAAGGGAGATTTAGTCAACAGCTGTTCCCTCCTCTCATTGCTCCCACCTCTCCCCTGGCCTTTGCCCCCTCCTCATCACATCCGTGTTTCTATAATCTCGAGGATCAAGACAGCATGGCTTAAGAATAAATCTGTATGTATTTAATCATGTCTGAAATTAGGACCCTGCTGGACCTTTTTTATTTGTTTTGTTTTGTTTTTTCTTTGCAGGTCTTTTGAGGATCAAACCAAACTGTTTATCTTTTATCTGATTCAGTCATTCGACTGTGGCCACACTGGAGCACCACCTTGAAGAATTTCATCAAACAAATCAACCATTATACTTGTTGTTTTATGTCTGGTACCTATTCTAAGTGATGGGGGCATAAACAAAGCAACACTGGTTGTGAAGTGATGGTAGGAGACAAACTCAAGGACACACACACACACACATGTATGACAGGCTTCTATGCAGTTTCCATCTACCAAATTCCCTCACAAGACATTGGTCAGCCCAGTGCTATATTAGATAACACTTGCTCAAAGTGCCCTGCAATAAGATTGAACCTGAATCGACATGGTTGTAAAGTAATAGTGTTAACCACACATCCATACCCGCATTATTCAAAAATCTTTTCTTCTTTTTCTTTCAGTTAGAAACCTGCACTCCAGTAACCTCTTCACCTCTCAGCTTGTTTACACTGTTGACATTTTGAACAGCAAAAAGCCAAGAGATGAAACTTTCTGTCCAACCAGTTGCAATGCTGTTCATTTATTCACGCAACTCCTGGATTAATTACAGTTGGCCTTACTTCATTCAACACCTGCCACAACTCTTATTTAGTAAAGGTGTTTGTTATTGAATCCCACACCACTTCTCCATGAATAAGATGCTCCATCTGTAACCACTCTTATTATCCGACATGTTCTTTCCATTTTTTATGAAGCCAGTGCAATGTGGTTTGAGAGGTGAGAGATTTATAGCTCTTATTGGTTGCCAGTTTGAGTAACCATGTAGAAACTCCTTCTCTGTTTTTTTTTTCTGTAGTATGGGATGATACAGTGAAGGCATGTGGCTTATCAGACAGACATATTTATATAGATCCACCCCCACACATATATGTGTGTATGCCTGTGTATGTGCGTATGTCTATATGAATATATTTGTCTAGTAGGCCACACACCTTCGCTATACTAAAATGATGATGATGATGATATATTTCAATTCATATGTACAAATACAAATATCATGTTACACGAAGGCACATAGCCTTCATGTAATGTAGGTTTCAAATTTTGGCACAAAGCCAGCAACTGTGGAAGAGAATGTAAGTCGACCACATCAACCCCAACGCTCAACTGGTATTTATCTATCAACCCCAAAAGGATAAAAGGCAAGCTCATCCCCAGCAGCATTTGAACTCAGAAGGTTAAGTCAGAAAAAAAACTGGTGGGCACTTTTTCTGAAGCCGTAACCATTCTGCCAGCTCACCACCTTGCCTTTATGGAATATTATGTAATCTCATGGTTAGTGCAATGTCCTCAAAATCATAAGATCATGGTTTCAATCCTAGGACCTGGTAGTGTATTGTATTCTTGATCAAAACATTTCATTTCATGTTGTTCCACTCCATTCATCTCAAAATAAGTTCCTACAGTAGCTGGGAAGTTAACCCTGCAAAGGACCAGTATCCCTTTCGGTCGGGGAGTGTTGTAACCTCAGTCACTCAGATGCCATGGAAACCAGATTTTAGCTCCAACCTTATGAACCCTGGGGTGATATTTAATGGATCTATTCACACTTTTTTTTATTTATTACAGTAACATCAACCTTTCCACGTTGGACTTTTAAGTGTCGTTCACTTCGTATATTGGAATACAAAATACAATTGAGACACACGTTTTTGTTGTTGTTGTTTTTTTTTGCCAGGTGGTGGTGGGGTTAGTTGCTGAGTCTGAAAGGAGGAGCAATGCCCGTGACCTCCTCCAGATGCTCTCCCAGACTAATCAGATTGATGTTGTGAATGTTTATTTTGAACTTGGTAAGTCAGCAACTGCATGGAAGACATGAGCAGGAAGGGAATTCCAGAGGGCTGCCATTCTGGGAAGTGGGTGGTGGACTGTAATGTAAACCCCACTTTCTTGACCCCTTCAGTGTAGCAGGTTCTGAGAGAGAGAGAGAGAGAGAGAGAGAGAGATAGGCAGACACAGAGAAACAGAAAGAGAGAGAGAGAGTCAGATAGATGGAAACAGAAAGAGAGAGAGGGAAGTGTTATCAATCCCAGTGTATCATTTAACTGAAACTTTATATATTGACACAAAAGGGATGACTTGATACAGCAGGTTATTTCACTCTGGAATTGAACCTGAAACCTACATACAAGTAGGGTGTTGTCTGGCCAGCAATTTCATATTTGGACCAAGCTACCTGGACATGCTAAACCACCGGCACAAACATGCCCTCTACGTTAATTTCCAGCCAATGACATCCAGTATTGATTTGATGACTTGCTTTCCTTTTTTACTTATGGACCCCTCTGATCTTTATTTCCCTTGGATGGACCCTCAGTATTTAAAAAAAAAAAACATATTATATTTTTTATATTTAAATATTATTAGAAATTGTACAACAAAACACTATTTTGTGTATTGCAGATGTATAACCAATTTATTGCAGATAAATTTTGACAGCAAAATCTTCTATGGATCCTGGTTGAGAACCACTGATTTAGAGGAATGACCTTACCAATATCCATTTTGCTTTCATAATTATCATTCAACATCCACTTTTCCATGCTTGCATTGGTCAGAGTAAATTTCTTTTTTTTCCCAGTCATCCAACTCCAAATAGTGACACTCCATAGTGTTTCCAAGTATTTAAAGTGAGTTGACAGATAGATAGATAGATAGATAGATAGACATGGATATAGATAGACAGAGAGACAGACAGACAGAGATATAGATTGATAGATAGATAGATAGAGAGAGAGAGAGACAGACAGACAGGCAGAGATAGATAGACAGACAGACAAATAGATAGATAGATTGATTGATTGATGGACAGGCAGACTGATAGATAGAGACAGAGATAGATAGATAGAGTGATTGACAGACATACAGACAGATAGATAGATAAATAGATGAAGACAAACAGATAGACTGTGCTTTATTCCCATTTCTGTCTACCAAATCCACTCACAAGGCTTTGGTTTCCTATTGTAATCCCAGGTTTTGGTCACTTCAAGATTGTAGCAGAAGACACTTGACCTAGTTGCCATGAAGTGAAATGGAAACCATATCCATGTGATTAGAAAGCAAACTTCCATGCATGTGGCCATACATGCACCTATATATTTTCATCTTGGATGAGACTTTCTAACTTGACTTCCTTTCCCATTTGATGTATTTTATCTGATTTTGAATTTCTATTGATTGAGTCATATTAATGAAAATAAATTTTATGATGATTTAATATGCAGCCTTCAGGCTCCTGTCTCTCACAGCAATATATTTGGAGTAAAGAGGCCATGTCATGCAATGAAGTCATGAATAACAACAAAAGAACTTGGACAAGCCAACTAGTTGATGGATTGATCAAATGATTAATCGAGCAATCAATTAGTTAGTAGGCTGATAACTGTTGACTTAGACACAAAGCCAGCTATTTTATGGTAGAGAAAGGGGTTTCATTGATTAAATCAATCTCCCGATATTTGATTGACATGTTGTGTGTGTGTTTGTTTGTTTACATCTCCATTACTTAACAGTTCAGCAAAACAGAGACTGATAGAATAAGTACCAAAGTCCTCAAAAATAAGTCCCGGGGTCAACTTGATGAACTAAAACCCTATAAGGTGATGTCATTGTATGACTGCAGTCCAAAATAACTTTTAAGAGGGTAAAAATTTTAAAGGATTTTAATAACTTAACATTAGTATTAGGAAGGGCATAGAAACCATACCAAAGCAGATACATCCGAGCGAGATCGTTGCCAGTGCCGATGGATTGGCTCCCATGCAGGTGGCACATAAAATACACCATTTTGAGTGTGGTCGTTGCCAGTACCCGCCTGACTAGCCCTTGTGCCGGTGGCACGTAAAAGCACCCACTACAATCTCAGAGTGGTTGGCGTTAGGAAGGGCATCCAGCTGTAGAAACTCTGCCAAATCAGATTGGAGCCTGGTGTCGCCTCATGGTCCACCAGTCCTCAGTCAAATCGTCCAACCCATGCTAGCATGGAAAGCGGACGTTAAACGACGATGATGATGATGATGAAATTGGTCCATGACAGTCTCCTGACCTATCTGATCCTGTCAAACCATCCAGCCCATGGAGATACAGAAACGAGACATTAAATAATGATGTGTGCTAGTCGTAAAACGTGTTCACTTTGCACAAGCAAACACCTTCCATCCTGCTCTTATTCTCCTTGAGATTTCTTGAGACATGGATGCTATCCATGTCTTGGTGTATATTCACTATGTTCCCCCAGTAAACATACTCACTTACCTCCTGCATTTCATTGCTTTCCACTTCTATTCAATCTTATGTGATGTTGTCATCCCTCATATATTACGTTTTCATATGGTTCATTTTAAAGTTTACTGCTGAGCTAAGGCTGTCCAGCTCTATCAGCAGCTTAGAAACAAACATTGGTTATGTGTATGGCCCTTTTCTCCAAAATCAGCCAGTATAAAAAAAAAAAAAAGAAACCAACGAAAAATTGATTAGTTGCCTAGGTAACAGAATTACCTCCAAAATTAAGAAAAGTCTTTTTCATTGTGTGTATTTTGAGGTTTCTTTTTTTTTTTCAAGTTTATTTAGAGAGTGCAGACTGTTAATCACACCAGTTATGATTAATGTACTTATAGAAAGTGTTGTTGAGAAGTCACACACTCTGCTAACTACCATTCCCACAACCTTCGTACATCTGTTTGTGCCACTATCTACTACTGAATGGTATTAAATTCCTTGACACAAAATACTCCCTTTGATATAGACAATCCTCTCCAAATGCATTAACATTCATATCTAAAATCTAAAACTGGCAGCTTCTGTTGAAAGTCTTTCATTATCATGTAGAGAGAGAGAGAGAGAGAGAAACTCCACATAGTATACAAGAAGTTGTTGTTGTAACTGCTGCTGCTGTGGTTGCATCTGCTACTACTACTGCTTCTGCTGCTGTTGTTGCTGTTTAATTCCTCTTCAGTTCCATTCAAGAGGATATACTTGGGTATTTTTCTCTCCTGTTTCTTACTTAAACCTTTAGCATTCAGATTACTCTGTCGAATAGGCTGGATATTCATTCCTATTACCTTGAATTAATCATGGATTATCTTTTAACTTCAAGATTTCGATTATGTAATTGCTTATTTTTAGAATGACATTGTAGGACAGGTATGAGAGGCTGGACCCGGCAATTTTAAACATAAAATAAATAGAATATTTGGGCTGGTTTAAATGTTAAAAGGTTAAACCAGGATAGTTTTAATATCTTAGAACCAGAGGTGGTCTCAGGTACATTGATATCAAAAAGGGTTAGAGGATGTACCTGGTTATTTCTCTCCCATGGTCCCTTAAACTTAGGCATTTTAGTCACGCAAATCAACCCCAGTACTTACTTCCTCTTTTAAGCTTGGTGCTTATTCTATTGGTCTGTTTCACAGAACTCATAAGTTATAAGGACATAAACATACCAACACCAGTTGTCAAGCGGTGGTGGAGGATAAAGACACACACACATATATATGACAGGCTCCTTTCAGTTTCCATCTACCAAATGCAATCACAATGCTTTGGTTGGCCCAAGGCTAAAGTAGATGCCATGCAGTGGGATTGAACCCAGAACCATGTGGTAGGGAAGCAAACTTCTTACAATACAGCTTCACCTGCATCTATGTGTGTGTGTCTGTGTTTGTCCCCCTATCATCGCTTGACAACCTGTGCTGGTGTGTTTAGGTCTCTGTAACTTAGCGATTCAGCAAAAGGGACCTATAGAATAAGTACTAGGCTTACAAAGAATAAGTCCTGGGAGCGACTAAAACCCTTTAAGGTGGTGCTCCAACATGGCCACAGTCAAATAACTGAAACAAGTAAAAGAATAAAAAGATATATGTATTTGTATGTATATTCTTTGACTTGTTTCAGTCATTTGACTGCAGCCATGCTGGAGCACTGCCTTTTAGTCGAGCCCAGGACTTATTCTTTATAAGCCTAGT
>NC_069006.1:11462299-11464073 GCF_001194135.2 Octopus bimaculoides | reverse complement strand
TATATATATATATATATATATATATATATATCATTTGTAGAAATCATAAATCCACAGAAGAGAAATCCAGGGTAACCCCATAAACCGGCCTACCCCAGTATATTTTTACGTATGTGTGTGTATAAAACATGTCCAGAGTTTTCTCCCATACTTACTGGAATAATTAAAATAATATTAGCCACTGGCCGATATATCTTTTCTCCGCTGTGTAATTGCATCTAATTAAATATTTAATGTACATTGCATTAATTATATTAACACGAACTTAAACTGTATTTTTACGTAATATTCAAAATCAAAAACACTACACCACCCATGACTTGTAAAAGCATTCTTTCATGCTCAGAATCGTTAAAATATGAACTATAACTACCCACATCAATTATTATCTGTCAGGACACGGAATCCTTCAAGGCAGCAAGCTGGCAGAAAACGTTAGCTCGCCGGGCGAAATACTTAGCGATATCTCGTCTGTCTTTGTGTTCTGAGCTCAAATTCCGCTGTGGTCGACTTTGTTTTTCATCCTTTTGGAGGACGATAAATTAAGTACCAGTGGCATACTAAGGTCGATCTAATCGACTGCCCCCTCCCCATACTTCAAAAATTCCATATATCCCAAAATGTGTCAACATTACTCCCGGAAGGATGTCTGTGGAGGCCTTTCTTAATGGCTCTTTTAATGTTCGCTTTCCTGTCTTTTTCGGTGTACTTTTTGGCTTTCATAGCTGACTTTTTGTACTTGACTCATGTCTCTTTTCTGCCCTCACCTTTTCTGACAAGTCTTACAGCACCTGAGTTCTGTATATAGAATGAGGTAATTGCTGCTGCAGCCGCAGTTGCTGCTGTTGTTGTTGTTCTTCTTATTATTATTACAGACCGATTTCAAAAGCACCAGGTTTTAAATAGAGAGTGTGTGTGCGTGCATAAATAAGCCCATGGTTCGATTTGTTCGACTAAAACCCTTGAAGATGGTACACCAGCATGGCCGCAGTCAAATGACTGAAATAAATAAAGGATAAAAGAAACGCGCGCGCGCGCACACACTCATGCGACAGGCTTCCAGACAGTTTCCAGTTACCAAGTTAACTTACAGGGCATCGATTGGTCCACAGTTATAGTAGAAGACACCTGGCCGAGTTGCCGCATAGTGAGACCGAACCCGACACCACGTGGTTGCGAACCAAGCTTCCTAAGCACACAGCCATGTCTGCATCTATGTATAACTCAGCTGCCTTCTGTTACATCAGAAATTTTCTACACCAATGCAGGATAACTATTATTACTCACTAAAAAAATACAGACGTTTACCATCTGGTTTAGCTCATGTGTGAACATCACAGCAAAAAAAAAAATCACGACTTTCATTCATAAGAATTTCTAATTCACAGGAGTTATCCCCCTTCGCACTGCACGTAATCATGTTCGCTAATTCACGCCTAGTTGATTGTATATGTGTGTGTGTGTGTGTCTGTATGCGTGTGTGTGGAATGTATATATGTTCATGTGTGTGTATGTATGTACGTATATATGTGTGTGTGAAGACTGGTTGCCTAGTTATTTGGTTGTTGCCCTCTCGATCGCAAGACCACGATTTCGATTCCCAGACCAGCAGTACGTTGTGTTCCTGAGCAAAACATTTCATTTTGTGTTGCTCTAGTCCATTCGGCTATTAATGATAACGCTGCCACGGAGTGGCTTTCCCTTCAAGGCAAAACATTGGCCTGACAGCCTACCTACCTACCTATATATATATACATACATATATATATATATA
>NC_069006.1:11458657-11461505 GCF_001194135.2 Octopus bimaculoides | reverse complement strand
GAGAGAGAGAGAGAGAGAGAGAGAGAGAGAGAGAGTGTGTGTGTGTGTGTGTGTGTGTGAGAGAGAGAGAGAGTTATGGTTCAACATCCGACATGGCTCCCATCTCTTTCTTACACGGATACCAATATGCCTTTCCTAAATCCAATTTTTTCTGCTCTATTCCTTATGAAGTTCCTTGTATTATGGTTTCTTACCTTCCTGCACTGAAGAGTACGTTGATATCTATTTAATTAAATTCAATCTTGAATTTATATTATTAATATATCTCTGTACAAAACAATCGTCTGCAAGAATTAAACTTCTTAAAAATTGTATCAATTTGTTTCCTCCATTTTTAACAAAATTGATGAGATTTATGAAACTTCATTCCATAAATTTATCATGCATTAAATGTGTGTGTGTGTGTATGTATGTGTTTTCCCCCCACTATCACTTGACAACCAATGCTGGTGTGTTTATGTCCCTGTAACTTCGCAGTTCAGTAAAAGAAATCAACAGAATAAGTACTAGGCTTACAAAGAATGAGTTCTGCGGTCGATTTGTTCAACTAAAGGCGGTGCTCCAGCATGGTCGCAGTCAAATGACTGAAAGAATAAAAGAATAAAAGAATACATACAATAAAATGTAAACATAATAGACTCGACAGAGAAGAGAAACTGTGTACAGTTGTGGAAATCAGCTGCCCAGTGGATGTTAACATGAAGCTAAAGATCAGTGAAAAAGAAAACACCTACACTGAACTATTGAGGAGTCTACAGCTACTCTATCCAGATTACAAGTTCAGATTTATACCTGTAATCATTGGGGCCTGTAACATGTGCAAAGCATATGAACCCCACATGGTCACCATTTGAGTGGCAGGCAGTGGGATAAACATGGTATGCTACATGGTATGTTACATTTAAGGAAGGGTATTGCCAATTTGATTACTGCTTTGATAATAATCATCCTTTCTATTATAGGCACAAGGCCTGAAATTTTGGGGTAGCGGGGAGTCGATTACATTGACCCCTGTACTCAACTCTGAAAGGATGAAAGGCAAAGTTAACCCTGTTGGAATTTAAACTGAGAAGCCAGAAGAAATGTTCCTAAGCATTATGTGAGTGTGGTAACAATTCTGTCACCCCACCATATTAATAACAATACTGATGATGATAATGATGATGATGATGATGATGATGATGATAATAATAATAATAACAACAATAATAATAAAAACAATAATAATAATATCTCCTAATATAATAATGAGAGTAGTGTTTTTATATATTTGTATATATATATATATATATATATATATATATATATATATATATTTGTCCAAAACCATGCAGTGAGAGGAGAGAAAATAGTAATTCAGTGAAGGAGAAGTAGTGAGAGTAATCCCCATGACTAAGAGGGAGTGAGAGAAAGTAATAGCAATGAGAGAGAGAGAAAGTGGCATACAGAGCGTCGTGTATCTTCTACTATAATGATCTACTATAATAATACTCTTGCTTTTTTCTTCCTCGCAAGATATGAATGAGAAAAGAAGGGATGGTCCACTGATGGAAGTGGGATGGTGAAAAGTCAATGGTGAAACAAAAATCAAACAGCGCTTCAACTCTGTGTCAGTATATGTGTGTATGCGTGTAAAAGGGAGGAATATGAATGTTTGTGTGTCTGTGTGTGTTTGTGTAAAATATATTTATATATTTGAGTGAGTGTATATGTGTTTGTGTATGTTTGTTTAGAAAGATACATAGGAAACAGAATTACAGATACACGCATTTACACACACACACACACACATATATATATAGACACACTTAAAAAGGAAGGCAGCAGGTTGTGACAAAGTATATAAAACCGTGTTCACTACTGACTGTGCTACTCATACATATAAATGTACACACACACACACACAGAGTTGAAGTACTGTTTGATTTTTTTTCACCTGTTTGTACCCTTTTTATACATAAAATACTACAATTAGCCATCATTTTTGACAGCATGGAACCAGCTAGTAACAATAATAATAATAGTCCTTTCTACTATAGGCACTATAGGCCTGAAATTTGGGGGAGGGTGCTAGTTGATTACATCAAACCCAGTGCTCAACTGGTGCTTATTTCATCGACCCCCGAGAGGATGAAAAGCAAAGTCAACCTCGGTGGAATTTGAACTCAGAACATAAAGACATGCAAAGCCACTAAGCATTTCATCCAACATGCTAACGATTCTGCCAGCTCACTGCATTAATAATAACGATAATAATAGTTTCAAATTTTGCCACAAGGGCAGCAACGACCCAGTACTTGACTGGTACTTAATTTATCGACCTTGAAAAGATGAAAGGTAAAGTTGACCCCAGTGAAATTTGAACTCAGAATGTAGTGATGGGTGAAATACTGCTAAGCATTTCACCTATGTGCTAATGATTCTGCCAGCTCGCTGCCTTAATAATAATAACAATAATAATAATAATAATCCTTTCTACTATAGGCACAAGGCCTGAAATTTGGGGAAGTGCTAGTCAATTACATCGATCCCAGCCCTCAACTGGTACTTAATTTATCAGCCCTGAAAGGATGAAAAGTAAAGTCGACCTTGGCAGAATTTGAACTCAGGATGTAGCGTTGGGCGAAATACAGCTAAGCATTTTGTCCAGCATGCTAATGATTCTGCCAGCTTGCCACCTTAATAATAATGATAATAATAATAATAATAATAATAATAATAACAACAACAATAATAATAATAACAATAATAATAATAATAATAATAATAATAATAATAATAACAACAACAATAATAATAATAACAATAATAATAATAATAATAATAATAATAATAATAATAACTGGTC
>NC_069006.1:11442127-11455623 GCF_001194135.2 Octopus bimaculoides | reverse complement strand
TATATATATCTATATATACATACACGCTGGACACAGAGGAGGAAAGAAAATAGTAATTCAGTGAAGGAGAAGGAGTGAGAAAAAGTAATAGCAATGAAGAGAAAGGACGGGGTGATACATGAATAAGGAAGGAAGGGGTGAAAAAAAATCAGCGTTTCAACTCTGTGTGAGTATATGTGTGTATGTGTGTGTGTGTACAAGGGAAGTATGTGAATATTTGTATGTGTAATTATTATGGACCTTTAGCCGTCATTATTGACGGCACATGGTCAACTAGTATATATGTATGTTAGCCAGGTTCATGGGCCCGGTTTCTCGGTTTCTATGGCATATGTGTTCCCCGCAGCGTTACTCAAGAAACAGGAAGAAAGAGTGAGAGAAAGTTGGGGCGAAAGAGTACAACAGGGGTCGCCACCCACCCCTGCCGAAGCCTTGTGGAGCTTAGGTGTTTTCGCTCAATAAACACTTACAACGCCTGGTCTGGGAATCAAAACCGCGATCATCCGACCGCAAGTTCGCTGCCCTAACCACTGGGACATTGCACCTCTCTACACACACACTTTACATTCTGGGTTCAAATCCTGTAGAAGCCAACTTTGCTTTCTTTCATCCTCTCTGGGTCAATACCAGTCAAATACTGTTCCTAATGGTTTCAATTAATCCCCTTCTTTCAAAATTCTTTTAATCCTTCTTCTATTCTTCTTCCCCCTCCTCCTCCTCCCTACTTTCTCCTCACCATCTTCTTCTTCCTCCTCTGCTACTACCTTCTTTCATCCTCCCTGGGTCAATACCAGTCAAATACTGTTCCTAATGGTTTCAATTAATCCCCTTCTTTCAAAATTCTTTTAATCCTCTTCTATTCTTCTTCCTCCTCCTCCTCCTCCCTACTTTCTCCTCACCATCTTCTTCTTTCTCCTCTGCTACTACCTCCCCTTCATCCTTCTGCCTCCGAATTTTGCCTCCACCTTCCTCCTTTGCCACCCCTCTTCCTTCTTTTCCTCCTCCACCTCTTCTACTACTTCCTCTCCTCTTCTTCCACCTTCCTTTCCCTTCCACTCTCCCTCCTTCTCCTCCTCTTTCCCCTTCTCCTCTTTGTGCCTTCCCCTCCTCTTCCTCCATTATGATTTTTTTCTGTCTTACTATTTTGTGTTTGTGTGTGTGTGTGTGTGTGCTGCATTCATTTACTCATTGCCTGCCACCAATCCTAGTATGTGCACTCACTCTGAACATCTGATGTTAACACACACTTTCTCTCTCTGTTTCTCTTTCTCTCTCTGTTTCTCTTTCTCTTTCTCTGTTTCTCTCTCTCTCTCGCTCTCTCTCTTTCTCTCTCTCTCTCTCTCTTTCACCCTCTCTCTATACAATGTAAATCATGACTGTAGAAATCAACCAGCCAACCAACCAACATTTATATTGCCCATTATTCGAAGTAAATTGGCCAGAAAGGTACATGATAGAAATCTTAAGAATCTACATATAAAAGAGAAAAGATAAAGATAAACAGATGAAAAAGAAACATAAAGATGTCTACAGGCATTTTCGTTAATTTCAAAATTAAATGAAATGAAAGCAGTGTATTTCAAAAGAAATTTGGAAAGGAAAAGGTTTCCACTGATCTCCATCAAAATCTCACATCAAAATTTCATGTTAATTTCAGTTCCAAACACCAGCTTAATTAGGACAAAGTTATTTTACTAATTTCTTCATTATATCCAAAATTAATGTAATTCTTTCATTGACTGCTTCGGTGTGGTGGTGGGGGGTGGGGGATGAGCTCTGTTGATGATAAAGGGAGGCGACAGACAGCCTTGTTTCATGGACAAAAATCTAGATAATGTCTAGAATGTAGGTGTGTTTAGTAGTAGTAGTAGTAGTAGTAGTAGTAGTAGTAGTAGTAGTAGTAGTAGTAGTAGTAGTTGTTATGTGTTGTTGTTGGTGGTGATGGTGGTGGTAGTGGTGGTGGTGGTAGTGCTGGTAATAGTGGTAGTGGTAGTAGTGGCGGTGGTCATTACAGTAGTAATAATAGTAGTTGTGGTGTTGATAGTGGTGGTAGTGGTCAGTCATGTGATGGTGGTGAAGATTGAGAAGTAGTAATGATGATGGTAGTAGAGGTAGCAGCATCAGTAGCAGCAATAGTAGTAGTAGTAGTAGTAGTAGTAGTAGAAGGTGAGGTGATTGTCCCAGATTGTGTGAGCCAGAATCTAAATGCAGGGTGTATCTACAAATGCAAAACTAAAAACTGAAAAAGAGATAATAATAATAATAATAATAATAATAATAATAATAATAAATCAAAAACAAAAATAAAACAGGAACAAAATATTAAAAAAATCTAAGAAGCAAAAGAGAACAAATATGAAACATTTTGTGTTTTGTCTCTAATTTCCCGGATTGTGCAAAGTAAAAATTAAAAAGGCAAGAAATATCAAATGTATCTATGTGCGTGTGTGTGTGTATGTTAGTGTGTGTGTGAGTGTATGCAGGCATACGTACAGTTATATAAATATATGTAAATATATATATATATATATATATATCATCATCATCATCATCATCGTTTAATGTCCGCTTTCCATGCTAGCATGGGTTGGACGATTTGACTGAGGACTGGTGCAACCGGATGGCTACACCAAGCTCCAATCTAATTTGGCAGAGTTTCTACAGCTGGATGCCCTTCCTAATGCCAACCACTCAATATATATATATATATATATATATATATATATATATATATATATATATATATATATATATGCAAATAGACATGCCTACAAGTGTACCTATCTACTTGCATACATACATACACATGAAGACATTCCTACAAATATCATGAAAGTCAACTTGTGACTAAGCAAGACATCATCATCGTCATCGTCATCATCATCATTTCCATGCAGGGATGGGCTGAACACAAGACATCATCATCATCATTTAACTCCCTTTTTCCCGGCTTGACAAGAACTGGCAAAGCCAGGAGCTGCACCAGTTTCCATAATCTGTTTTGGATTGGTTTCTATGACTGGATAACCTTCCTAATGTCAAACACTCCATAGAGTGCATTGGATGCTTTTTGCGTGGCACCATCACCAGTGCTTTTTACATAGCATCTTGGTTTTAGGATCTCAATACTGTTGTGGTGGGCCAATTCCTCATGTCAGGAAATCCATGCAAACATTCTAAGAGTCCAAGAAGTTCTTGTACATGAAATTAATTTTGAGTGGATAAAGTAGATAAAGTGGACAGCGTGTGGATAAAGATTGGATAAACCATGCTGAACCCACTTTCCAGCACCATCAGCTACAAAACCAGTGGCACAACAAAGATTGAGACAACCAGAAACCAGCTGCACTTCAGGCTTTTTAATATGAGTTTACATTCTCAGAGAAGAAAGTTGTAATGAGAACTAGGTATCTGTCACCCCCAGTAGTTTTCATGCTAATTAACCCATAGATAGGATCACAACAAGTGCAATTACTCCCAATCAGAGTTGACCATGGAACAATAATGGCTGAGAGGTGATTCCACATCTCTTAAAACCCTGGAACCCCCTCACCTAGGCCCCACTACCAGATGCAGTTTAAAGTAATTTCCAGTACTTATATTTATATATATATATATATATATATATATAATTCTAAGAGAGTTAGAGGTTGTGAATCCAACCAACTAAGGGATAATATCTATCCAATATACTACTGGTAGAATACCCAAATATTATTACACAAGTGTTGTTTCCTTGCATGGCAGTTACATTACTGAGTGTAATAAATGGGTGAGGGTAAAAAGTTCACACCCAAGTACCTTAATCTTATCTACCAAATACTTCAGTTCACTGGAGGTTTAAAAGTAGAATGGGTACTATGGCCTCTGGGCTGAAACAGCTGTAAGATATTATCCTACTTTCTATGCTCTACATTAAATATTTTAATAATTACTGGTATTTTTATATTTTATATTTTTATATATTATATACGTAAAGCATAATATGTTACACATGTATGTATATTGTTATAATTGTCTTTTAAAAAAATAAATAGACATAATATAATGTCTAAAAGTTGATGAATACCACCTCTTGATCCCCTACATTTTCTTATTGCTGTATATATATACATATATATATATATATGTATATATATATCCTCTTTTACTTGTTTCAGTCATTTGACTGCAGCCATACTGGAGCACCGTCATTGTAAGCCTAGTACTTATTCTATCGGTCTCTTTTGCCGAACCACTAAGTTATGTGGACATAAAAACACCATCGATTGTCAAGCAATGTTGTGGGGACAAACACAGACACACAAACATATATACACGCATACATACATATATATATGATGGGCTTCTTTCAGTTTCCATCTACGAAATCCACTCACAAGGCTTTGGTTGGTCCGAGGCTATAGTAGAAGACACTTGCCCAGACTAAACCTGGAACCAAGTGGTTGGTAACCACTACAAAATGGATTCAGTACTTGGTGACTGCCCTCTTATGATTTTGCTCCCTCATACCTATCTCAGCTTGATCAATACATTGCCTATAACCAGTTCACATTTAGGGAGGTATGATATCCCTGCACTTTGAGAATTGATTTGACCGGAGTACTCATTGTTTGACATCTTATTACCCAGTACTTATATATATATATACAGGATGGCCTAAAAGCAGGTTTACATTTATCATGTAGGCACTTTAAATTTCTTTTAAAACATCTTATTACATTTAAATTTCTATCTTAGGATTAACTAAATTAGCATAGAATAATGGTTTCATATATTTGTACAGTGTCTTATTTGCAAGCTACCCATGCATAATGAGTCAAAACAATTGCAGTCATCATCATCATCATCATTGCTTAATGTCCGCTTTCCATGCTAGCATGGGTTGGACAATTTGACTGAGGATTGGCGGACTGAGGACATATTTTTATAAATTCTACAGATACAAAGGAATTCCTGAAGTAAATCCAGGGGCATAGATTTCCATACTGTTGATAACATTAGGTAGCCAAATACTGTGAACTGGCTTTATATTTTGGCATGCACTACATGGTGCATACAAAATATGAAATTAAGTAGAGAGAGAGAGAGAGAGAGAGAGAGAGAGAGAGAGAGAGAATTATAGTATATTCTTTACAGAATGTAGTAGAGTACAGTATAAAGCTCGTCCACCTTCAGATTTACCCTGTGCTATCCAGTAGTAGTATTATACACACTTCCAGGTTTGTGTTTGGGCACCTGTTGTGTGCGAATAAGCAATTGAAAAAATTGGAGTCAACAAGAAGAGGTACAGTTTGGACATCTATTTTTTAATCATAACAAATGTTTCGACGCAATGCAGTTCTCTAAGTGTGCACGTACTTGATTACCAACTGATATGTAAATATTTACATATCACCTGAGGAAACACAACTAGATCTCATCATGCAGGGAAACAGTTGTGTAATCAAGTACCTACACACCTGGAGGTTGTGTCAAAACAATGTCCAACTGTACCCACTTTTGTTGACTCCACTATTTTCATATATATATCTTTCTATCTATATATGTGTGTGTGTGTGTGTGTGTGTATTTGGCAAAAAAGAATGACTGTGCTGAAATACAGCAATATATGCACACACACACACACACACATATGCAGGTATGGTTGTGTGGTATGTAGTTTGCTTCTCAACTGCATGGTTGACCAAATCCTTGTGAGTGGATTAGTTAGATGAAAACAGAAAGAAGGCCATTATATGTATGTATATAAATAATTGTTATGTCCTGCATTATGACAATGTATTTTGTCATCTCTGTGGAACTGGCCCAAACAGCCTACCTCGCTGACTGACATTACTGACTGTGTCAGTCCACTTTTTATTAGTAGTGGACCAGCCCACCTCGCTGACTGACATTACTGACTGTGTCAGTCCACTTTTTATTAGTAGTGGACCAGCCCACTTCTCGCCAGGGGGCGCCTGCTACAACAATAATAATTGATGAAGGAAATGGAAAATAAATTGAGCACTAGTCTTTATTCAGTACGACAGTCATTTTGACCCATCCTGCAACTGTTCATTATGGCTCTTGTGCAGCTAATTGTCTTGCATCAATCTCTGTATTTTAACCAAAATTCAGCAGGCACGAACATCATGCCTAGGACATCTCAGTATATCTAGTGGGACATCCCCTTCCTTATCCATGTACCTGATGTGACACAAACTGCACAGATTGATGCAAAACTTCTAGATGCACCAAATCCTACCCATAACAGATTGTTGCAAGATGGGTCAAAACGATCGTCACACTGAATAAAGACTAGTGCTAAAATCTATCTTCTGTTTCCTTCATCAATTATTATTATCTCAACTAACACAGTGGAATTCCTGATGTAGATCCAGTGGATATATGCCCCAACAGTAGATGACACCGAATTGTGAATGTGCTTTACTCAACACACTAACTGACATATACCCATTAGTCCTATATATATATAGAGTGATATATAGAGAGTGATATATATATATATATATATATATATATATATATATATAGTGGAGGTAGGCGCTCTGAGAATGTAGGTGTGAGAATAAGATTAGACTGAGCAAAGTTCAGCGAGTTGTTCCTACCTCTGCAGGCAACAAAGGGCCTCTCTCTCAGAGTGAAAGGCAGATTGTATGATGCCTGTGTGTGAACAGCCATGCTATATGGCAGTGAAGCATGGGCTGTGACAGCCAAGGACATGCATAGGCTTGAAAGAAACGAAGCCAGTATGCTTTGCTGGATGTGCAATGTCAATGTGCATGTTCAACAGAGTGTAAGCATCTTGAGAGAAAAGTTAAGCATAAGAGGCATCAGATGTGGTGTGCAAGAGATATGACTGTGCTGGTATAGTTATGTGATGCATATGGACAAAGACAGCTGTGTAAAGAAGTGCTGATCCCTCACCGTGAGGTAAACTCAGGAAGATGTGGGATGAGGTGGTGAAGCATGATCTTCGAACTTTGGGCCACACAGAGGCAATGACTAATGACTGAGACCATTGGCGATGTGCTGTACTTGAGAAGACCCACCAAGCTAAGTGAATTTGTAGTCGTAGCTGATGCTGGCGGCATGTAACTAGCACTCATGCCAGTCGCACATAAAGAGCTTCTTTCGAACATTGGGCCTTTTGAGTTTTGGGCCTCACAGAGGAAAAGTGGCTGAATTTCTTTCAAGTGTTGGGCCTTACAGAGGCAATGACTGAGACCTTTAGCATTATGTTGTGCTTGAGAAGAAGACCCATCAAGCCAAGCAAAATCGCAGTCATGGCAGATACAGGTGTCACGCAAATGACACCTGTACCAGTGGCATGTAAAAGCACCCATTACACTCTCGGAGTGGTTGGCATTAAGAAGGGCATCCAGCTGTAGAAACCATACCAAATCAGACTGGAGTCTGATGCAGACATCCAACATGTCAGCCTTGGTCAAACCATCCAACCCATGCCAGCATGGACAATAGACGTTAAATGTTGTTGATGATGATGATGACGAAGATGATATATTAAATGAAGAAAAGAAAATGGAGGTTAAGAAGTTAATAATTATTTATTATTATCAAATTGGTCATCTTTACTTATTACAGCCATTTCAATTAATACTCAATAATTTAATTACAAATTTGTGCATTAAATTTGCATTTATGTGACATGGGTATTAAATGAAGTGGCTGTAAGAAGTAAAAATGACCAATTTGTTAATAATAAATAATTATTAATTCCCTAATCTCCATTTTCTTTTCTTCATTTAACTGGATATAAACTATATACTTTATACCTATTGTTTTAAGGGAATTTCATTCCCCAATAATACTCGGTGTTGAACCAGTATTTCCTTGTTATAACCATCCCTTTATGAGGTTAACATATCCTCTAATTAAACTTTGTGTGTGTGTGTATTAATGTTTTGCTTAGGCATATCAAGACAATATATATATATATATATATATCTGTAAAAATATGTGGCACTTATTCGGTAGCCATGATAAAACTCCGAGTTTCGGATGTCGGGGTGGGAATCCATGCCAACATCTCTTCAGTTATCAGGCCATTGAAAATTCCTGTGAAAAAAATGACCGTTAAACAAAGGGAAATTACTGTGTGGTTGACCGTTATTAAGACAAAAGAGCTAAAGACTGCTAAGTAAGGGGAGGGGGTAAAAGTAAGGGAGTAGAGAAGTCTTCTCTAAAAGTAAGCGAGTAGAGGGAAGTCTTCTCTAAAAGTAAGGGAGTAGAGAAGTCTTCTCTACTCCCTTACTTTTACCCCCTCCCCTTACTTAGCGGTCTTTAGCTCTTTTGTCTTAATAACGGTCAACCACACAGTAATTTCTCTTTGTTTAACGGTCATTTTTTTCACAGGAATTTTCAATGGCCGGATAACTGAAGAGACGTTGGTGTGGGTTCCCACCCAGGCATTCGAAACTCAGAGTTTTATCATGGCTACCGAATAAGTGTCACATATTTTTACAGATTAATTCCTCTATTTACATAATATCAAGGTCTATTTCTTTCTTTTGTTGTCCTTTCTATCAATATATATATATATATATATTTATTTATTGTGTGTGTGAATGTGCTTGTGTCCCCCACAGCACCGTGACAACTGGTATTGGTTTGTTTACATGTTTGTAACTCAGTGGCTTTGCAAAAAAGACTTTTAAAAAAGTAAGTACTGGGCTTGATTTGATCGACTAAACCCTGCAGTCAATTGACTAAAACAAAAGATACGCGCGCGCACACAGAAACATACACGGCCAATGGTTCTTGTCGATCATCCCTCCTGTACATCTCCATCTAATTTTTGGTCAATCGAAATTTTGGGAGTTCCTTCCCTTGTAGCTTTTGAGAACAGTTTTCATTAACGCTCACGAATTATTTGTTTTTTTTTGTTACAATTTGAATTTGAATGAACGAACGAAGGAACCAATAAGATGTAGAGAAAAAAAGGCCAAATGAATAAATAAAACAATACTAACAATAATAATTTAGAAAAGGCGGAAGATAGGGAAAGAAACACAAATTTTCGTGGAGTGGAGGTAGGAAAAAGTTACCAGAAGGAAAGACCGAGATAAATGGTCTCCACCCTTAGATTGAAATTCAATAAGTCTGTGTGTGTGTGTGTGATGAGAAAACGCAGAGAATGTTTTAGAACTTTATAGAGGCTTCGTTATGGCGTCCTTACTTTTAATTACATATATACATCTATGTATAATGTACATATTATGTATGTAATTAAAGGTATCTAATTACATTCTCTTTTTGTCATTCTTCGCGTCAAATGTCGTCAGGAAAAAAAAAGGAAGAAAGAGAGAGACAAAGAAGAAAATGATTGTGATGATGATGATAGTGGGAGAGGAGAGAGTAACGGAGATGTTAGAAGGGACAGAGTAGAGGAGATATGAGAGAGAGAGAGGGAGAGAGAGAGAGAAGCAAGAGAGAAAGATACGTGACAGAAGAGAAAGACGGGAGGCAGAAGAGAGAACGGCAGAAAAGAGAAAGGAAGTAGAGAAATAGGGAGAGAGAGAGAGAGAGATAAGGATAGGAGAGAGAAAGAAAAGGGGCAAGTAAGAGATAAAAGAAGCGGGAGAAGGATAAGCGAGAAAGAAAGAGAGAGAAAAAGGAAGGAAAATAGGCAAGATAGAAAGTGAGAGAGAAACAAATTAGAAGAGAAAGAGATGGGGTAGGTAAGTGAGGGATTTAAGCTTATGATGCCCTTAGCACACCACCAAACAATGACTGGTTCTCCCTCAACTCTTTCCATTGTCTGACAAACCATTCAAATCTTAATGCTGAATGTGAGAAAATAGATTAAAAATTCACAGACCAAATCCCACATCTATATTAAAATATAACCTGCTTTTTGTTTTATATTTCATTGCATTTATTTATTCAACACTAAATAACTAACCAATTATTTAATTATCACTGGGGTAACGGAAGTAGAAAAAAAACCGCAAATGTTTAACATTTATTCATTAAAAAATAAACAAACCAAAGCTGTTGAATAAGTTATCATTCACAACACGGTAAATCTGGCATGAAATTCAAATGATCCCGTCTCTTCGTTGCTTAAACACGTGTTTATATTGTTTAACGGTTTTTAATCTGGCAACTGGAATAAGGTGAGACGGATAAAGGAAAAGTAAAGAGAATGTGTTGGGAAGCAAATAGTAACCTGTTATCAATTGTGCGGGAGCCGATTATTTGGAAACAGCCTTTCACCCCCCCCCCCCTTTCATATCTGTTAGGCTCGTCTGCTACACTCTTATACTGTTCTCTATCTCCCTCTATGTCCACTTTCTTTCTCTCTCTGTTTTTCTATATCATCTTCCTCTGCCTTGTCTTCCATTTATCTCTCTTTCCCTCCTCTCTTTCTAGCGTTTTCTCACTTTATCAATTTTCACCCCTTTGCTCTTTCTCTCCAATTTATAATGTTGCTCTCTTTTTTGCTATAGCATCTTTCTCTATCATTTCTCTCACTCACCCACTGGGTCAGTCTCTCTATTTCTATTATATTCTAACTGTATCAATTCATCTCCCCCTCTCACATTTGATCTCTTCGTCGTTCTCTCTACTCCTCTTTCACCTCCTTTTCTTCCTTCCCTCTTCATACTTCATCTCTTCTTTGGACAATACGTCACACACTCTCTCTTCTCTTTTGTCTCCTCTTCCCTTCACTTATCTGTTTTTCTCTCTCTATTCAAAATCCCTTACTTTCACTCACTCAGTTGCCTTTCATCTCAATAACACTTTCTCACTCTCCTCCCACTATCTCAGTATCATAAACTACCACCACTACTACTTTCACCAATTTCCTCCTACTCTAATACTATCATTTGTCACCACAACTACATTTTCTACTACTACTACTACCACCACCCCACCATCATCCTACTACTACTACTACTGCCATCACAACCACTGCTTATCACCGATGCAACTACTATTGCTACTGCTACCGTTACTACAACTTCAATCATTACTCTCACTACCACTACCACAACCACTTCTATTATCACCGTAACCATTTCTCTTAGAATCACCACCACACCACCACTACTACTACTACTACTGCTGTCATTACTACAGCTACTACCACTCTCATTACTACTTCAACCATCACCACTGTCGTTATCATTACTTTCACTTCCACTACTACTAGACACAACTTCCCTCCTTCTCCCTGCCAGCTTACCACTCTCACTACCACTTTCTACTACCACCACCCCTCACTTGTTGTAGTAGTAGTGGTAGCAGCTATAGAAGTAGTAGTAGTAGTAGTAGCAGCAGCAGCTTCGTCGTAGGACGTCAGTCAGTGAGGAGTTATCAGTCCTTCAGTGTGTCACAACGCACACATATATCACATAATCACACATATATAAACTCTGATATATACACACACCGCATCACCATGCCTGTTATACTGTATTCAACATCTGTATCAGGATGTAGAGCGGTAAAGCATTTATTTATTTATTTAATTGTCGTGCTTCTTTAAAAAAAAAACAACATTAATTAACATTATTATTATGAAATAATATATTATCCATGAATTCATTGCTAAAAGCTTTGTTCAATGTAAACTAAAATGGCAGGGGTTCAATCCCTACCAATTCAGTTGAGGACCAGCTTTATAATATATTTTTTTGTTTGTTTGAAATTAATCTTTATAAGGCCTGATATTAGATTGTTGTTTGTATTTTAATTATTAAACATTTTATTTTATAATCATTTAAACTTTTTTTGCTTCGATGGTTTTGATTTTTTTTTACTGTATGTGTGGCATAGCAGTTTATTTGTTCTATTTTTGTTTGTTTTGTTTTTGTGTTTCTCCCTTGTTTCAAATCCCGGCTGCATCCTGTTTGTCTTCCATCCTTCTAGGATCGATAAAGATAAATTTAAAATTAGTGTTTGTTTAATAATAATAATAATAATAATAATAATCGTTTCTTCAGTTAAAAACCACCACCACCACTACTACCATCATTGTTATTATTAACAACACACCATCAACACCACCACCACCACCATCATCATTATTAAAGGTGGTGGTCGTTGATGGAATTGATAGACGCCGGGTTTAAAAAAAAAGGCGAAGTAGATAAAAATGTTTGGCAGTAATTTAAAAATTAATCAATTCTACAGAATATTTTGGACCTTTAAGAATAACGGAATCAATAAAGAGTCGTTGTTTTACGGTTTATTCTTCCTTCTAAGACTACCAACTTTTTGCAATTCCGTTCTTTCGATAAAATTATCTGTCAAGTGTTGACGTTGATATATAACGGACGACTGTAATATTCTTCCTTTTTCTCCAAAATTCTATTCCTTAACGCTTCTCTTAGAAACCATTAAATTATCATTGAGTTTGCAAAATCGTCAGAGCATCGGATAAAGATGCCTTGCATGATATTCCTTTCGGCTCTTTACGTTCTGAGTTCAAATCCTTCTTGGGTCGGCTTAACCTTTCATCCTATCGGGGAGTGGGGGGTCGATAAAATAGAGAACCCATCAAGTACTGAAGTAGATAATATCAATTATCCCCTCCCCAGAAATTGCTGGCCTTGTGCCAAAATTTGGAACCAATATTATTCTTTCTCGTTCGATATTTTATGTTCCCCCTTCCACATTTAATGTTAATTTCTTTGCATTGTCCCTGTTCTTCAGTCGATGACACTCTGGCAAATAAAAGAAATAATAATAGCAATATGATAATAATAATAATAATAATAATAACTATTATTATTATTATTTTATAGTTATCGTTGGTTATTATGGAACGTGGTTAGAGAGGAAAGATTCGCAGACTTGTGCCTGGCAAAGATTCTTTGTGCTACTTGTTCCGACTCTTTACGTTCTGAGTTCAAACCTAGCTAAGGTCCAACTTTGCCGTTCATTCCTCTGGTGGTCGATAAAATAAAGTACCAGTCAAACATTGCGGTCGATCGATGTTATCGACTGACCACAGCCTCTCAAAACAATTGGCCTTGTGCCAAAATTAGATTATTATTATTTTCTTCCTCTTCGATTTTTCGGTCCATTTCCACCTTACACATTTTATGTTAATTTCTTCGTAACGTCTCACCTCTTTCAGTCGTCGCCTTTGTAGTTTATGAAAGAAATAATTATAATAATGGTAATAATAATAACAATTATTACCATTATTATTATTACAGAACGTTGTTAGGGCGATCTTTGGTTTTTAGGTCCACGGAATACATCAGAAGTATTAGCAGTCAGTTCGAAACCTTACTGTCTTGCTGGCCCGTGTTCGAATTTCGTTGAGAGCCGGTCGATTTAACTTCTTACGTTTAAACAAGCTTCTGCCAAAGTAATTGCTGGGTGTGATTGTCTTGAAAATCAATTAACGAAGCTAAAAATATATATAAAAAAAGGTGGGGTGGGTGAGGGAAGTTATAAATAAAAACTAAATAATCATCCAGCCCCGAGGGAATTATTTAACCAACAGCAAAATA
>NC_069006.1:11439627-11441844 GCF_001194135.2 Octopus bimaculoides | reverse complement strand
TCGAACAAAATGCTTAATGGGCAATAAAGAAATTGGTATTTGTTCCGGCTATTTAACGTTCAGAGTTCAAAACCCACTGAATTTAGCTTTGCCTTTCGTCCTTTCGCGGATCCATAAAAGAGAGTACCATTGAAATATTGGGAGCGAGATGTCGACTTGCTCCACCCTTCAAAATTGCTGGCCTTGTGCCATAACCGTTTCGTCGAAAGTGGTGGGTTTGTGCTAAAATTTGAAACAATTATTATTATTATTAAGGTGGCGGGTTGGCAGAATAGTCGGTAAAGTTAAAGCGTTGGTATTCTGGTTTCAAATCTTACTCGGGGTCAGTTTGCCTTTCACCAGTTCAAGGATCGATAAACTGAAGTGCGAGTCCTATACTAGGATCGATGGTATTGGCTAAACCACACATCTCGAAAATTGTTGGCCTTGTGCCTACGTTAGAAACAGCTATGATTTATTGTGATAATTTCTTGCCATTCTTGGCACCGTGCCAAAGATTTTCGGGTTTGGTGAACGTGTCTGAGTCATTGATACTGAACCAATCCTTGGTTATTAAGTTAGTTTATCGACCTTTGGATGAAGTAATAACGAGTCGACCTCGGATGGAATTGAACTCGAAACACGTAAACAAACTGTAACTAAATACTAACAAAAGTAATTTAATCTGCTGCTCAACCCTCTGCATCATCCTTTGATGTACATTTAGGCAGCGAGCTTGGCAGAACCGTTAGAGCGTTGTATATATAATACTTAGCGGCTTTTTTTTTCTGGCTCCTTTGTTCAAAGTTCAAATTCTGCTGAAGTAATTTTGTCTTCAATCCTTTCTGGGTCGATAAAATGAACAATGGAATTGATGTAATCAACTGAAATTATTATCCTTGTGTCAAAATTTGAAACCGTTTAGAAGGTGGGGGTGGGGGGAAAAACAGAATTTTGGAATAGCCATCGCTTCCAACTGGGAAAGGAAAAAGGTCAAGGAATTGAGAGGCTTAAAAAAAAAAATTCTTGGGTTTTGTAGAACGGAGATTATAATTCTTAAAGGATTTTTCCCCCTTAGAATTTCAACCCCACCAACCGTTCCCCTTCCCTATGATGTAATTACTCTTTCATAAGAAAATCTACCCTTATCTTATGGAGTTCTTCTGTTCCTTCTTTTATTTATGAATAAGGTGATTTGAAGGGAGTTTGCCTGCCATTTCTGCCAGGTCAAACAATTACGTAGTCTACATTTTAATTTAATTTATTTTGCCACAAATACTTGAAAAAAAAATTCTACCATTCATCACGAGATAAAAAAAAAAAAGAAAATAATCATCTAAATTGTAGACATATACATGTGTGTAGCCCGAACACTAACTGCCTATCCTTTATGTAAGCATCCCATCCTCATAACAAACACACACACTCACAGGGGACCGAAAATGCGAGGACTCATTGTTATATGGTTCTTGTGTGGCAAATACAATAAAATAAAATAATCCCCATGTGGTCTCTAGACCTACTAGAAATAGCAGTCAAATTTCTTTCAAATCGAATCCAATGTTCTTGAAAAGAAAAGCAACAAAAAACAAACATGCATTAGATAATGTAATGTTCCCTATATGACCCTCGTATAAAAGGGGTGGTCATGGTTGGACAGACTTAAGTCTGCTAGATCAAAGCTAACCTGAGGTCACAGTTATTGTTATAATTTTATGATTAATTATCTTAATTATATTTTGTTTATTAACAGTAATAAGTAGTAGGAGTGTTAATTTGTTATCATGTAGTTGTGTTAATTCGTTAATTATCATGGTGTGTGAATTATTGTTTGTGGTAGAGAAGCGAAAAATAGGGTAAATATCGTTGTTAAAAAAGTCATAATTTATTAACCATGTTATTTCCATTATAATTAATTAGGGCTATAGATAATAGTAACAGTAGTAATTTATATATATACACACATTCATATAATACATATGTATTTATGTATATGTCTGTATACATATGTGTATATATAAATATGCGTATATTTATGCATATATATTTCTGTGTGTGTATATATATACATATATATATATATATATATGGTAATCTTCCAGTTTCGAGGGGTTAAATAAATTACAAGGGAAATAACTGAACGACTTACCAGTATTATCCGTACTACTTTTTCTCTAAAACAGCATGCGACGGAATTTTTTAAATAAAAGTTTAAAATGTTGTTTTCCTTTTACAAAC
>NC_069006.1:11430100-11438817 GCF_001194135.2 Octopus bimaculoides | reverse complement strand
GGCGTGTGTTCCCACCCCGGCATCCGAAACTCGGAGTTTTATCATGGCTTCCGAATGAGTGTCACATATTTTTATATATATATATATATATATATATATATATGGCTAAGTATTCTGTAAATATCATATATAAATATACGTAAGTATAATATATATATATTATGATAGTTTGTTCCTGGTGGTGTGTACATATTTTGGGAAAAATCGAAGTGTGGTTGTGGGACAAGCGGTGCTTAGAAGTCCTTTATGGTTAGAGTATCAACTATGTAAGTTAATGTGCAGCCGAATATGCGTGTCGCTAGGATAAGGTTTAAAGTACAGCTAAATATATATATATATATATATATAATGTGTGTGTGTGTGCTGATGGCGAGTGGTTTATGTGTGATACCGTTTGGTTATCTATTGAGCTTGGTTCATTAATTTACGTGGCCTACATTCCACATCCTTCACCTCAACCCGCACTCCTATGACATATATATGTATATTTATATATACCCAGCCAGACCTGTATGAATATGTCATTAGATTATGCATACACACAACCGTTAACTGTATACAATACATAGACACATGAACACACAAAAACGCTCGTATACACACACATGCATATGTTCACACTTCCCAAAGTTGTATTGAAAACTTTTTGTACCACAAATTCAGCAGAAACTATGTGTGTGTGTATGTATTTACAAATTTCTCTCTCTCAAAATGTGTGTATATGTAAACATGTATATGTACATGTATATGCGCACGTATGTGTATGTATGTGTGTGTGTGTGTGTATATCATCATCATCATATATATATATATATACACACACACACATGCAAATATACATACACTGTAATATACTTTGTGTAATTATTGAGATCGGCTTGAGAAGCTCAAGTTTTATTCCCACCAATGAGCACTATATCATTTGTATGATGTGGAAAATATTCCAACAGTATTGCCTAAACAATATTGGCATTAACTTTAAAATTCACACATAAAATTCACGCAAGGCTTGGTCCCCTTGCCATCCGTCCTCTATAAAAATCATGTTTGCATAACATCACAACACTACGACAGAACTATTTCACCTTAATTGGCCTTGCTCTCTTGAACATCATGTCAGGACACATAAGAGAAGAAAATATCTAACATTCAACAGTTTCTGGATGAATATTTCCAACAAATTCCAGATAAACCCACTACACCCAGATATATCCCTGCAAACAGCAACTCTCTACTTGAATGGTCGATGGTGCCCAAAGAATGAATGGAATATGAAATGTCATTAACTGTCTTTTTCTGGTGGTACTATTAAATTAGTGAAACCCAGAACCAATTCTGTCCGAAACTTATCTAAGCATCTATAGATTTATATATGTATCGTTAAGAGTGTTGTAGTTTGCTTGAAGCATTGTAAGTACAGAATTAGAAAACAAAAACAAAGAAAGCTTCTGACAGTTGTTAAAAGCTTTCTTTGTTTTCCTTTCTTTTTTTTACTTAAATATATATCATTGTTTTAACATCCACTTATAGGTCAGGTGAAATTCGTTAAAGGTATATTTTCTACAGTCAGATGCTCTTCTTGTCACCAACCTTCACCTGTTTGCAAACCAAATATTTCTCTGTGGCCAGACATGTCTTCACAGAAGATTGGAAATAATCAATACTGCTTGTATGATGGCGATACCTGTTTAGAAAACCACACGATTTTATGTCCTCGTCATCATCATTTAGCAGCCATCTTCCATGCTGGCATAAGTTGGACTCAACTCCTTTCACCTTAAAAATTTTGCAGGTTTCTGTAAGAAGTCTATAAGACTTAAGTTACCAGGGGTCAAATCAAACTGTTTTAGATAATATATGCAGCTCCTTCTAAATGTGTTGAGTGCTTTTTTCTTTTGTTCTCCACCTTTATCTGTCTTATCATAATTTTACTTCACAACACCTGCCATAAAGCCATGTCCCTCCCCCTCTGTGAAGGAAGCTTTTTCTTTGTCTTGTTAGTTACTTCGCAACCTCACTGGTGCTACCAAGTACATGCTATAAAGTAGTTGGGATTAGAAAGAGGATCCAGTTGTAGAAGCCATGCTAGATCAGATATTGCAGCCGAATGCGATTCTTTGGTCAAACTAGCCAACCCATACCAGCACTATTAAATGATGAGGATGACAATATATAACCAACTCGATGTGCGTAGATAGATGTAAACAACTTGTCTTCTATACAGTAACATCATGGACAAGAAAATACATATCTGCAAGGCTGGTTTTAATGCCTCAATTAGAACCTCATCAGCGACAGACTACCCTGATTAATGGTCCATAGATATATTGTTTATAAAGTTGTTATTCATAAGTGCTTCAATAAATTAAATCTATTTGCATAAATTGATGCTTTGCTGGCAGCTAGTTTAATTAATAACTTACTGGTGCATTAACAATGTTTTGTCCTGATACTATAGATTAATTATACTATAGATTAATTTCATAGTACAGTGTTCCTTCTATTAACACATCATTGATGCATCAGTAATTTGTAAGTCAAATGAGCTGCCAAGAATGCCAGAAATTTATGCAAATAGATTAATCTGGTTTAATGCAGCACTTATTATTAATAACAACTTTACAAACAATCTCTCTGTGGACAATGAAAGAGGCCGCTTGGTCGTTGGTGAAGTCCCAACGGAAGGAATAAAACTAGATCAGCTGATATCTCCTTTTTTTTCTTGTTCACGAGGGTATTGTGGAAAAGACAAATTGTTTACATCTGTCTACATACCACACACATACACATATGTGTGTGTCTATGTATGTATGTATATATATATATGTATGTATGTGTGTATATATATATATATATATATATATATAAATAAAACAAAACAAAACAGGAAGTTGGGAAATTTACCACCTGTCCTCGTCTGTTGTTATTTTTTGTATATTCTCCCATATATATATATATATATATATATATATATATATATGTATGTATTTGTGTATCTGTGTATGTGTATACATATTGATGTATATATGTGTATGTGTATGTGTATAGATGCATATATTTGTGTACCTATATATGTGTGTGTGTATATGTATGTATGTATATATTTGTGTATCTATGTGTTTTTGTATATGTGTATGTTGAATACATGCACACACATATACTCATCCACATTACCTATTTATATCCAGGTGAACTGTACCTGTCCACATGGTACATATTTACAGCTAGGTGAACTCTACCTTCCCATGGTACCTATTTATATTTCCCTCTCACACTCCAACCTCAACTCATAGGATGTACTGCCTCTCTCTTTACCATCTCCTACCACTGCTACCTCAGTAATATCTGCTACTCAGAGTTGTCTGCTCATGTGCCCCCTTTAGTAGGATACTATCTCTCTTTCTCCTTTTTCATCTCTCATCACTCACATCATATTCACCCCCACTCCACAGGCCCTGTGCTAATCACTACATCCAGTGCAATCAAAATGCAATCCCTCCATGCATACGTCTTTCTCACAGTTTTGATATTAAATGCTACCAACCTCACTAATTTCAGAGTTGGGGGGAGAAGTGGGTCACCACCCACTTCATCTGGCTGCCACTAAACAGGAAAATTAATTTCATAGATAAACATTTAACGAAATGCAAGAATGGCTATGTGGTTAAGAAATTTAATTCCGAATCATGTGGTTTCAGTATCAGTTCTACTGTGCAGCATTTTGGCCAAGTGTTCTCTATTATAGCCACAAGCCGACTAATGCCTTGTGAATGGATTTGATAAATGAAAAATGAAAGAAGGTTGTATGTAGGTATGTATATAATGTGTGTGTGTATACATGCGTTTGTGTGTGTTGGTCTCTTTGTCTTAACATTGCATAATAATTATAAATACATGTCAATGCCATGCAAGCAATGTCCTTCGTTTCCATTCTTCTATGAAATGGCTGTAAACAAGCATTGCCTTTATATAAACAGTATGATTTGTTTCCAGTCTTTCTCTGGAAACATGTCTGGCCATGGGGAAATATTACGTCCCTTGGAAACAGGTGAAGGTTGGCATCAGGAAGGGCATCCAGCCATAGAATGTCTGCTTCGATGAATTCTGACTGACCCATGTGAGCCTGGAAAAGCAGGCATTAAATGATGATGAATTGGTAAACAATTTCAGCACAAGACCAGTAATTACTAAGGGATAGGTGTTTAGTTAATCAATGCCATTGTTCCCTCAGTATGACAGGTACTTAAAGTAACGTTATCTGAAGTGGGATTTGAACTTGGGATGTAAAAAATGTTGGACGAAATATGGTGAAACATTTCATCCAATGCTCTAACAATCTGGGTAATTTGGTGTCCTTGGTAATCAATTAAAATATATTTTTGTTTCAGTCGTTGGACTGTGGTCATGCTGGGGCACCATATTGAACAATGTAGCTGAACAAATTGACCCTGGTACTTATTTTTCTTGATATCTGGTACTTATTCTATTGGTCTCATATGCTGAATCATAAGTTACAAGGACGTAAATAAACCAACACTCATATACACATGCATGCACACACACACACACACACACACACACACACACACACACGGAATGTCTTCCACACAGTTTCTCTCAACCAAATTCACTCACAAGGCAGCGGTTGACCAGGGCTGTAGTAGATGGTGTTGCACAGTGGAACAGAACCTGGAATCAAGCTTTCTAATAAGCCGAACTCCTAAGTTATGGAAACATAAATGAGCCGACACAGGTTATCAGGCAGTGGTGGGGAAAAAAAACACACACACACGCACACAATGCATATGCTTCCATTCAGTTTCCTTCTGCCAAATTCACCCACCAAAGCATTTGTCAGTCCAGTCCTATCATTAGTTAGCTGATGGCATGGGTGACAAGAAAGAATGTCACCAATTTTTGTAGTTTCTCAGTGTAGAATACAAACATTAAGTTGGGTGTTTTTAGTCAATTCTGACTAATTAATGAGGAATGTCAGTTTTTAATTGTTTTCTCTGAGTAATGGCAGTGCTTAAGTTTGGGTTTAAAACAACAAAAGTAATAGCAATACTAGCTTCACTTCACCACCACCTCTGTCTGCTTCGCTCTCTCTCCACCTCATGCTACTTCTTCTACCAACACCACCTCAATTGTGCTACTGACACCACGACACTACTGTTACCACCATTAGTACCACCACCACCATCATTAGTATTGACACACCACCGACACTGCCACTACCACCACTATACTTATACCTACCAACACCATCTCTATCAACATTGCTCTACCAACACCACCACTATCAGTACTACTGCCAACACCACTACACCAACACTGTACCATACCACCAATATCAGTACCATCACACCTCTACTAACATCACCACACAACAACCACCACACCTCTACCATTCTTACACCAGTATTATATAAGGCTACCACTATCAACACTATAACCAACACCACCACAACCACACCTCTACTTTCCAACACCAGTACTATAAACCACCACCACTATCAACACCACTACCAACATCACCACACAATGACTATCACTGCTGGCTACTTCACCACTTGTACAACCACCATTACTGCTACACCACCACCACCAACAACAACAACAATGATACTCCTAGTTCCTGTCACTAATCTATCTGTGTGTGTGTGTCTTTTGCCTTTTGTGTTTTTATCCTCCACCATGATCTGTTGTCATGGACTTCAGTTCCTGCTATTGCCATCGTTTATAATCTTTAGCAATAAACACACACACACACACACTGTCTGTCTGCCTCTCTTTCTCTCTCTCTCTCTGACAAATTTGTGTGTCCCCCCCCCTCCTGCAACACTACTAAATTCTACTTTACACTTGGTCAATGTTTACTTTCAGATACTTTAATCCGTTTAGTTGTAAACTTCAGGCTCAGGCATGGCTCTGTAGTTAAGAAACTCGCTTTGCAACAACATGGTTTTGGGTTCAGTCCCACCTTGGGCAAATGTCTTCTATGGTAGCCTCGGGTTGACCAGTGCCTTGTGCATGGACTTGGTAGACAGAGACTGAATGGGAACCCATTGTATACATATGTATATGTGTTTGTTTGTCTCCCACCATTTGGTAACTGGTGTTGGTTTGTTTCAGTCCCTGTAACTTAGCAGTTCGGCAAAAGAGACCAATACAATATGTACCAGACTTAAAAACAAGTACTGGGATTGGTTTGTTCAACTAAAACCCTTCAAAGTGGTGCCCCCAGCACGGCTGAAGCAAAGAAAAGATAAAATCCTCATCTTCCCATCCTCGTCTAGTTAGTCTCATTGTTAGAAATGGAAAAGTTTACCAAACTAAAAATCTCTTTTGATACCAGCCTGCCTAAGAGTGTCCTTGAATTTATGTTTTAAAATTATTTAAAATTCCTGTTTTAAAATTATCTTAAAACTTTCCTGTCAAAATTTTGTGTTAATTTATGTTCTGAATACCAGCTTCATAATAGCAGTTATTTTACTAAACTTTGCATTATTTTAAGAATTAATTGAAAACAGACAATGTATTTTCATACAAATAGGATAACAAAATGATTTAGTCTAAGAAAATAGATCCTCATCCTCGTTTAATGTCCATTTCCTATGGCGTGGGTGGGTGAGTTGGTTTGAATAGAGCCGGCAAGTTGGAGAGCTGCTCCAGGTTCCAGTCTGATTTGGCTTGGTTTCTTCTACAGTTGGATTTCTTCTACAGTTGGATTTCTTCTGAATGCCAACTACTTTAACAGTGTGAGCTGGGTACTTTTAGCATTGCATTGCACAGGTGCCATTATGTGACACTGGCACAAGTGCTTGCAGGCCAATTCTCTTCACCAAGGGGAGTGGCCTTAACACTTCTTCTGTGACGGATGGGTCTTCAAAGTGCCAGGTATCTCAGTCATTTGTCATCTCATCCTGAGGTGGTCCTTCAGCACTGTTCACTTTTCCATCCTTGCATGGATCAGGCAGAATATAGTGAGGCAGATTTTTTATGGCTGGATGCCCTTCATATCACCAAACCAAACTTGTTTCCAAGCAAAGTAATATTTCTTGATAGCCAGACATGTTTTCACAGAATATTGGAAATGGACTGCTTGTATGACAGTGACACTCATTTATGACTGTCAGAGGATATCAAGACAATGAGACACAAACATGCACACTTGCATACATACAGATACATATGTAACCTTGGGTAAGTGTCTGCCATTATAACCCTTGTCCAGCCAAAGCCTTGTGAGTGAGTTTGGATAATGGAAACTGCAAAAGCTTGTCATGTGTATATGTGTGTAGTGTTCCAGCTTGGCTACTATCCAATGACTGAAAAATTATAATTATTTCACTATTTATTTTATTTCCATGCTAGCATGGGTTGGATGATTTGACTGAGGACTGGCGAACCAGATGGCTGCACCAGGCTCCAATCTTATCTAGCAGAGTTTCTACGGCTGGATGCCCTTCCTAATGCCAACCACTTCGAGAGTGTAGTGGGTGCTTTTACGTGCCACCGGCACGAGGGCCAGTCAGGCGGTACTGGCAACAGCCACGCTCAAATGGTGTTTTTTATGTGCCACCTGCACAGGAGCCAGTCCAGTGGCACTGGCAACGATCTCGCTCGAATGTCTTTACACGTACCACTGGCACAAGTGCCAGTAAGGCAACACTGATAACAATTACACTCAAATGGTGCTTTTTACGTGCCACTAGCATGGAAGATAATAATAATAATAATAATAATAATGATTATGATTTTTTTATTGGCCGCAAGGGCCAAACACAAAACAAAATAGGGACAATACAAGGGACAAGTGGGGTTTCGAACAATGTGGAGTATGCAATAAATAACAATAACAATTAACAATAAAATCAAACAATAAAAATTCCCCAAAAGGGGCAGTTCCTTACTAGGACAACCAAGGAACCCCACACATCCTGGTTCCCCCAACCGCCAAGTGCACCTCAGTAAGCAACCCCTCTCCTCAACGCCTCCAATTTACAAGTGAATGTTCAGAGTTGGCCCCTTCACACGGCCATACTTGCCACATTCACCTACCTTTCAACAAAAATACTGGTGGCTGGGGGGGGGGGGGGAGAACTTCCCACTTCACCCTCACTTTCCTTTTCAAGTTGATGAGGGCTTGGCCAAAGAGGAAGGTATCTGTCTGCAGTCCTTTCAATCTCGTCCACCACACTACCACCTTCGCCATAGCCACCAGACAGAAGAAAACTGCCTTTCCTTCCTGGTCAAAAGAAGGCGGTGGGACGATCTTCATGATGGACTCTGCTGATAACCGAATCTGTCCCACATGTGTCAACAGCTGTTCAACAAAGCGCCACATGTCAGCAATACTTGGACATTGGACGAGTACATGCAGGATGGTTTCATCACCCTAAGCAATTCTATTATAGGCACAAGGCTTAATAATAATAATAATAATCATCATCATCGTTTAACGTCCGCTTTCCATGCTAGCATGGGTTGGACGATTTGATTGAGGACTGGTGAAACTGGATGGCAACACCAGGCTCCAATCTAATTTGGCAGAGTTTCTACAGCTGGATGCCCTTCCTAACGCCAACCACTCAGAGTGTAGTGGGTGCTTTTACATGTCACCCGCACGAAAACGGCCACGCTCGAAATGGTGTCTTTTATGTGCCACCCGCACAAGAGCCAGTCCAGGGGCACTGGCAACGATCTCGATCGAA
>NC_069006.1:11414035-11429087 GCF_001194135.2 Octopus bimaculoides | reverse complement strand
TATATATATATATATATATATATATATTAGAGAGAGAGAGATTGTTTGAAGTAATGTACAGATTTTATATATGAAGAAAAAGGTGGTGGTCAGAATTTTGGATAATTATTTATTAGTGCTTTCCTCTCATTCGTGGAGACTCCTCAGTTAATAAGTGTTACAGAAAATTTCTTTGCCTTTTGTACAAAAGTGGAAGAGGATGTGTTTTTGTTTTGTTATTTGTATGTGTGTGTATATAGAAAAAGAGGAAAGAAGGGAGGGGAGAGAGAGAGAGAGAATTACAAAATAGAGAGAAGAAAGAAAGAAAAACAACTTGAAATTTGAAACTTGTATCTATAGATTTGTGTATGCATGTGAGTGTCCGTGTACATTTTGATAGAAATCTTATCAAAGAGGAAAAAATTCAGAGCATTTGAATTTGTCGAATGTTTGTGTATACATTATACATACATACCACACGTTCCACATGCCATATATTGTACATGGCCAAGCGTACTGTATGGCTAAATAACCTGCTAAAAATAGTAGCCGAAGCTTCCCTTGAATCTTACCCTATCTTCTTAGAAAAAAGGACACATTTGGATAATGTGATTGTAGACATACTATGCCTCAAAAAGATGGGATGGTCATGCTTGTGTGGTTAAGAAGCTCACTTTTCAATCATGTGGGTTCTGGTTCAGTCCCACTGCAAGGCACCTTGTAACAACCGATACCTTGTAAGTTAATTTGGTTGATGGAAATTGTGTGGAGGCTTGTTGTGTGTGTGTGTGTTTGTCTTTTTTCTCCTCCACCCACTACCTGTCAACCAGTGTTGGTTTGTTTATGTCACTGTAACTTAGTAATTCAGCAAAAGTGATCAATAGAATATGTACCAGACTTTAAAAAATAAAATCTGGGGGTGACATGTTTCACTAAAAAGAACTCTTTAAGGTGGGCACTACGTTATGATTGCAGCCCTTTAACTGCGAACTTAAATTTCATAGTTATTCCGGTATAGAGAATCAATATTTTCTGTAAGTCATGTTGTCTCAATAAACTTGACATATCACAACAGAAAATAGCTTCAAACATGACGTTCCTCAACAAAAAATAGACTGCTGTATAAAACTGCTTTCTGTGGTTTAGAGTAATGAAATTTTGAATGGATATATCTGATTTCTGCTATAAAAATGTTAACCTTGAAACTGCAAAATTAAATTTCCTGGTTATTTCAGTAATAGTGTTAATTATCTAAATAGACTTGGTATTTTCTGCAAGTCATGTTGTCTCAATAAACTTGACACATCACCACAAAAAATAGCTTCAAACATGACATTCTTCAACAGTAGATAGATTGGTTTATAAAATTGCTTTCTGTAATGAAAGGGTTAAAAGATATGTATGTATGTGTATGTATGCATGTGGGTGTGTGTTTGTGTCTCTTTGTCTAGATATCAGGAGTGGCTGTGTGGTAAGTAGCTTGCTTACCAACCACATGGTTCCGGATTCAGTCCCACTGCGTGGTGTGGTACCTTGGTCAAGTGTCTTCTACTATAGCCTCGGGCCGACCAAAGCCTTGTGAGTGGATTTGGTAGACGGAAACTGAAAGAAGCCCGTCGTATATATGTATATATATATATATATATATATATATATATATATGTATGTGTATGTGTGTCTGTGTTTGTCACCCCCACCATCGCTTGACAACCGATGCTGGTGTGTTTATGTCCCCATAACTTAGCGGTTCGGCAAAAGAGACCGATAGAATAAGTACTAGGCTTACAAAGAATAAGTCCTGAGGTCGATTTGCTCGACTAAAGGCGGTGCTCCAGCATGGCTGCAGTCAAATGACTGAAACAATTAAAAGAGTATATCACTTGATGGTCATGAATATGCATTACTGTCGTACATCATTCTGCATGGACACTGCTGGCCATGGTGAAATATTACCTTGCTAACCATGTAACTGACCAGGCTATCAAATGTTGTTACACATCGCTGCTCACAATGCACTTTGCCTCATTTTAGCCTTTGAATGACACTGACCCACGGGTTCAGTGAGCAGGTCAGCATTCTCCTCTGATTGAAAGGGGGACTGGAGTAACATGAAATGAAATCTTTTGCTCTAGAATACAACATGCCACCTGGTCTGGGAATCGAATCAATCTAGGGATTGTGAGTGCAGCAGCCTAACCATTACGTCACACATGTGGTCAACACTCCTTTATAATTATAATTACGAAACATCTGTTCAGTCCCTCCATATCAAATATAAAGTCAACACCTCTTTATAATTATAATTATCATATGTGGTCAGTGTCTCTATGCAATTAAACCACCAAATCCTCTAAAGCTCTCATGTCCAGCTTTCTCTCTCCCCCGCCCCCATCCCAGCTAAATATCTGAAATAGCTGATCTCATTGTTTGTATATTAGGTTATTGTTTCGCTCCAGGCCAACTGTCAGTGAGCTGACCTATGAGGAAAGATACTCCAACTATGACCATCACTGCAAGACATTGCATCCACCACCCTTTGATCTACATTGTGTATGTGTAGGCGTGTGTGTGTGTGTGTGTTTTAAGACAGTATGACATAGTTTTTAGGTAATTTGACTGCTTTTTCTAAGAGGTTGAGCAATCTTGTAACCACTCCCTTATTGATGTGTGTGTGTGTGTACTCAAGCTTGTGTGTGTTGTTGATGATGTATATTGCCATAAGAGTGGATGTATATGTATTAGCTGTCTATATATCTGTCCAAGTGTGTGGGGGTGTGAGTGTGAATGTTTAGATGTCTATGTGCATGGTTGTCTGGATGTATGTGTGTGAATTTGTATGTGTAAATATGTAGATGTGTCTGAATCTATATGTCTGTAAATGTAATATGTCTGTGTGGGCATGTGTGTGTGTGTGTGTGTGTGTGTGTGTGTGTGTGTGTGTGTGTGCAAATTTGTTGTTGTTTGTCTGGATATGTGTGTCTGATTCCATCTATATATATATGTGTGTATGTAAGTACAATGTAGGTGAGCTGAAACTTTCAAGCCATTATTTATAAACAGTTATTTCTATTGTACCCAGTTTGTGTGTAGATATATGCGTAAATGTGTGTGTGTGTGTGTGTGTGTATATAAACTATAGATGTATGTATGGCGATACACATAGTGAATCTAAAATCTAATTGAATATACCACCTCTACTCGTCCATTACACATCATCTTTTGCAGACAACTCCCACTTCACCCCTCTCTCTCTTTCTCTCACTTTCACTTACATTACCCTTTTTCTTTCTCTCTTTCTGACATATATCACTTTTTATCTCTCACTCTTTCTCTCTCACACACACTTTACTCTTCAACTCTCATATATTTTCTTTCTACGCATCACCCCATCTTCCCCCCCACACACACACTTTCTCTCTTTCTATTACACTATTTTTCTCCCCTCTCTCTCTCTCTCTCTAATACATCACAACCTCTCATTTGCTTTCTTCCACACATGAATATCATATTTCTGTGTTACACACCAATCTCTCCCTCTCTCTTTCTCTCAAATTTCCCATCACACATCATGTGTGTGTGTGTGTGAGCTTGTGAGCATGTGTGAAGTTAAGTGTATGTCTATATGAGCATGTGCGGGGGTGCATGGTTGTTGTTACTGATAGATACAGATAGAGGATTATGGAGGATGTGACCATGTCATATTGTCTCTGAAGTTCTCATCAGCCATATTACCACAAAAGTACATATAGGTGTAGGCATGGGTGTCTGGTTAAAAAACTTGCTTTGTAACCTTGTGCTTCTGGTTTCAGTCCCACTGCATGGCACCTTGTACAACTGTCTTCTACTACAAACCTGTGCCAACTAATGCGTTGTGAATTCTGTTGACAGAAACTCTGTAGAAGCCTATATATATATGTGTGTGTGTGTGTGTGTGTGTGTGTGTGTGTGTGTGTGTGTGTGTCATAGTAAATGATCCACAACCACTTGAGCAAACTGAGTCCTCAACTTGTTCCATTTGCCAAAAGGTTTGCCAGGAACATGACTCCCACTTTATTTTACTGAACTCTCATATGTCGTTCATAACAAGAGAATTCATCATCACACATGCATGCATACATACATGCATATATTCTTTTAATTGTTTCAGTCATTTGACTGCAGCCATGCTGGAGCACCGCCTTTAGTCGAACAAATCAACCCGTTCTGTAAGCCTAGTACTTATTCCATTGGTCTCTTTTGCTGAACCGCTAAGTTACAGGGACATAAACACACCAAGATCTGTTGTCAAGCGATGGTGGGGGAACAAACACAGACACACACACATATATACACATCAAACTTCTTTCAGTTTCCATCTACCAGATCCACTCAAACGGCTTTGGTCGGCCCAAGGCTATAGTAGAAGACACTTGCTCAAGGTGTCACGCAGTGGAACTGAACCCGGAACCATGTGTCTGGTAAGCAAGCTACTTACCACACAGCCACTCCTGTGCCTATGCCAAAAGGTTTGCAAGGCATATAGTGTTATAATGAAAGCCATGGGTCTTGTGAAATTTAGCTCACCAGGGGTTTCCTGGTCAAAACATTAATTTATTTCACTATTTTTCAAGATGATAAAAACAAGACTGTTTGTCACTTGTGTTCAAAGTGGATGACGTTTGAACAAGGAACACACGTAAGGAAGAAGGCAGAAAGAAACAGACTTTGTGGTTTTCAATATAACAATCTTCTTCACTCTCTATGTTGACTGGTGTTGTACTTGTTGAAGCTTCAATACACAGTGTGTATATAAATCATCATCATCATTGTTTAATGTCTGTTTTCCATCAGGACTGTGGAGGCGAAACAAAATACTTCGACTCCGATTACTCTACTATTGGCACCTTCGACTCCTCTTTATGTAATTAAGTGATTGTGGTCTTCTACATATCTCATAAAGCATACACTGGTACTTTGAGTAGACCTATATGTTATAAATGCTTTATATTAAAGAATAAAGATATTGTGAGTCGGAGTGGGTATAGTTTTATCAACTGCGACTCCAGCTGCTCCTTAATTGTTTCCGACTCCACGATTCTGACTCTGATTCCACAGCCCTATTTTCCATACTGGCATGGGTTGGACAGTTTGACAGGAGCTGTCCAGACTCCAATTGTCTGTTGCGGCATGGTTTCTACAGCTGGATGCCCTTCCTAATGCCAACTACTTTACAGTGTGTACTGGGTGTTTTTTAAATGCCACCAACATGGCAGCACACACAGATGTTGGTGTCTTTGTATCTGTGTTTGTCACCTCACCACCACAGCCACCACCACTTCACAGCCAATGTTGGTTTGTTTATGTCCCTGTAATATAATGTAAGAGACTAATAGAATAAGTTACAGACTTATGAATTAAGAAAAAGTACTGGAATTGATTTGTCTGAGTAAAATCCTTCGAGGCCCTGCCCCAGCATGGCAACAATCCAATGACCAAAACAAATAGAAGATAAAGAAGATATATTTGATGGTTGTTAATGTAAGGAATGACAACATAGAATGGAATATTGTTGCTTCAATTGATTCCAATGTTTGTCTGAAACTTTTGTCACTGGAAAGATAAAAAGTTTAAAATGACCAGGGACAAGATTTGAACTCAGCATCTCTCTCTCTCTTTACTGATTCTGCTAATCCAACACCATCTTGTCTGGTGCCATACTAATCCTGCTGTCAGCATCCACTTTGTGATGATGATTTCTAACACAAAGCACAAAGTTTGTAGTTTGAACAGGGTGGGCAAGTTGGTTATGCCAACTGCAGTATTTGGTATTTTATTGTCCCTCAGAGAGATGAAAGGTAAAATTATCTTTGGCAGGATTTGAACTCGGAATGTAAAGGGTCAGAAGGTATGCTGCAAAACATTTTGCTAGCAATTCGGCCAATCCACCACCCAAATAACAACAGCAATAATAATAATAATAATAATCCTTTCTACTATAAACACAAGGTCTGAAATTTTGGGTAAAAGGGATAGTGCTTCACTGGTACTTCATCAATCCCAAAAGGATGAAGGGCAGAGTCAACCTTGGTGGAATTTGAACTTGGAACATAAAGAGGGACAAATTGCCACTAAGCATTTTGTCTGGTGTGCTAACGACTCTGCCAGCTCACTGCCTTATATAATAATAATAATAATAATAATAATAATAATAATAATCCCTTTCTGCTCTAAGCACAAGACCTGAAATTTGTGGGGTTAGTTGATTACATTGACCCCAGTACTTGATTGGTATTTTATTGACCCTAAAATGATGTAAGGCAAAGTCAGCCTTAGCAGAATTTGAACTCAAAATGTAAAGACAGACAAACTGTCACTAAGCTTTTTGTCTGGTGTGCTAATGGTTCTGCCAGCTTTCCACTTTTTGTAATAATAATAATAATAATAATAATGATAATGGCTTCAAATTTTGCGACAAGGGCAGCAATTTTGGGGGAGGGGATGAGTCAATTACATCGAAGCCCCAGTGTTCAACTGGTAATTATTTTGTTGACCCTGAAAGGATGAAAGGCAAAATCAACCTTGGTGGAATTTGAACCCAGAATGTAAAGACAGATGAAGTGCTGCTAAGTATTTTGCCTGGTGAGCTGACGATTCTGCCAGCTTGCCACCTTACATAATAATAATAATAATAATAATAATAATAATAATAATAATAATAAGAGCACTTAGAGAGTGCAAACCTCCACCAAAGCAACACCAACGTCCTCTCAATGATTAGCCAGAGATGATTTTTAAAATGAGAATATCTGAAATAAACTCAACTGCTATCACAAACAAGAATACTAAAAATGAACCCGACCACTCTCAAAAATTAAGTAACAAAAAAAAACAGAAAAATAATCCAGAATCCTTCTCCAGTACCAGAGCGTTCCCAAAATCTAATCAGTTTGTGCCAGTCACAAGGCCAAACATCGCTGAAAGTTACATCCAAATCCATCCAGTAGTTCTTGAGATATCTTGTCCATGGACAAACAAACAAACATGACTGAAAATCAGTACCTCTGTCTTTGCTAAGGTGGAGCTAATAACATAACAAAGTAGGAAGGGCATCCGACCATAGAAATCATGCTGCAACAGACAATTGGAATCTGGACAGCTCCCCAGGTAGCCAGTTCCTGTCAAACTGTCCAACCCATGCCAGCATAGAAAACAGGGCTGTGGAGTCGGAAACAGTTAAGGGGTAGCTGGAGTCGAAGTCGGTAAAACTATACCCAAGGCACACAGGGCTGCGCTTGGAAGTGCAGTGAAAACACGTGATAAAAATAAGACTACTAAGGTCAACAAAGTTTTGGTTAACATCCTTGTATTCCTTGCTTCCACCCCACCCACACAGCACTCCCTCCTCACTTTCATTGCTTATATTTAATAACAGCAACATAGAGTCTCGTTATTAATTATGTTAAAAATGTTATTCAATGATAACAAGTGTGCCCAAACACTTGTTATTCACTGAGTCTGCTGAATGTAGCAGGTTCAATATCTCACACAGACATATTACTATTTACTTGAAACAATCACAATTGTCAACAATTGTTTTATGTTAAACTTGAAAGAATTTCTCTGTTGTTGTTGTTGCTGTTGCTGCTATTGTTATCACAATAATGTTTATTATATTTTGTTTGTTGTTGCTGTGATTGTTGTCTCTGCTGTCATCATCCAAAAGAGATGTCTAACAAGTATTTCTTTGTTTGTGATTGGTGACTGAAGCAGGAAAAGACAAAACAAAACACGGAAACTAAGTGGTGTAGGATAGACAAGGCTGGAAAGTTTGAAGTCAGATCCTTTCGTTTCTGGCAAAGCCTTTTGCCTCAGCGAAATATGTACGGAAGGTGCATGAAAGAGATTGATATATGGTTCAAGATATATAAAGAAGAAAAGACAAAGACAGGTGAGGGGTCAACAAAGTCTTGTAGTTTGGGGCTCAGGGAAAATGGAAGAGTCTTTGACATTTTGAGCCTATGCTCTTCAGCAGAAAGGGACGAGGAAAGAAAATGGAGAGAGAAAAAAGGGTCTGGAAGAGTGAGAGAGAGACAGGCAGACAGATAAAAATATTGATCTCTAAGTAAATATTTATGAAATGTGAGTGAGAAAGTGGAGAGAGAGAATGAAAGAAAGAAACAAGTGGTGACCTATTGGTAAACTTCTGTGGAAGGTGAACAAAGAGAATGAGACACAAGTATTGACCTGTTAGTAAATTTCTGTGTGAAAGGTGAACAAGAGAGAGAGGCTCTTTACATTCTGAGCTCAAATCTTGTTAAGGCCAACGACTTTACCTTACATCTTTCTGGGCTCAGTAGAATAAAGTTCCAGCCAAAATATCCTACCTGTTTTGTGTTCAAACTGACCAGATCCAGCCTCTCATATCTACCCTACAATGTTTTGTATAGATAGCTAATCTAAATGTAACAGCATGTTGGCAAAATACGTTTAGAGAGGGGGAATAAAAACAAATGCTTGCAGTTTAACCCTTTGGCATTTAAACTGGCCACATCCAGCTCGAATATTCTGTTTTATGTTTAAAAACAGACCAAATCTGTCCTCTCAACACCTACCCAACAATATAGCTCTAAAAATAAACAATTGCAGCATTGAAACCTTGAAGCTACGAGATAATGCAGGATTAAATCAAAATAATATGAATATATAAGCATTATATTTGACAGAGTAATCTGGATGCTAAAGGGTTAAATGCTGCTGAGATCCATTTTGCTTTTCATGCTGTTGGCCTTGATTAAAAAACAAAAAAGAACCAGTGAAGTATTGGGGTTGATGAAATCCACTAACTTCTCCCCTCAGGATTGCTGGACTTGTGCCAAAATTAGAAAGAATTATGATTGATATTATATTATTATGGAGGTAGTGAGCTGGCAGAACCATTAGCGCATCAGAGAAAATGCTTTACAGCATTTCTTCCAGCTTTATGTTCTGAGTTCAAATTCCAGTAAGATCAATTTTGCCTTTCATCCTTTTGGGGTCGATAAAATAAGTACCAGTTGAACAGTAGGGTTGATGTAATTGACTTATTTCCTTCCCTAAAATTGCTGGCTTTGTGTCAAAATTTGAAGCCAGTATTGTTATGGTGGTGGTGAGCTGGCTGGCTGGGTGGTTAGCATGCTGGGCAGAATGCTTAGTGGCATTTGTTCTGGCTTCACCCTCTGAGTTCAAATTCCACTGAGGTCCGCTTTGCTTTTCATCCTTTTGAGGTAAAAAAAATAAGGACCAGTTGAGCACTGGGGTCAATGAAACTAACCCCCTCCCCAACAATTTCAGACCTTGTGCTTATAATAGAAAGGATTATTATTATGTTGGCCACATGGAGAGGATGGATGAGGAGCGGGTGGTAAGGAGGGTGATGAAGGCAGAAGTGGTAGGCAGCAGAACTCGGTTTGTGTGGATGGATGGACGGAGTGAGGAAAGCTTTGGTGGTCAGAGGTGTTGGAGTGAGAGAAGCAAAAGAGTTTGTTAATGATAGGAAATCTTGGAGAGTGCTTGTGGACAAATGAGTGAATTTGATGTTGCTCAAAGGGGTATGGAACCAGCATGATGCAGTGGGGTTAAACCGGCCCCACTGCTGATATTAGGGGTTGCATTCTATGCCTGGGGCTCGTTTCTTTGAGCTAGGAAATGAATGGAATGCCTGGGGTGTGTCTTGTGGCTACCCCCTCCTAAAAAAAATGCTGAATAGGCCTGAGTATATATATATAATAATAATAATAATAATAATAATTATTATTATTATTATTATTATTATTTACTAGTGGAGGGGAGTTATGTCCCCACACCAAACTGACACCTCTGACATAAAGTACCATTTATGTACTGGGTCATGCAGTCTTTGCCGCCACAACCTTGTACAATAATGTCGCAATTAGAGGAACATCAAATAAAGTATCTTGTGGTATTTAGTTAATGACATGGATTTAATCAACTAAACCCTTCTCTCTTTCAGCCTGTCGTTAATATTAGGAATACTATTATTAGAAATGGTATTAATTAGTGCTGTTGGTGGTGTTATTTGCTGAAAGTATTTCTACAGTAACTACTTTGTTTCTGCCTATAAACACACTGACTACTGTGTGTGTGTGTGTGTGTGTGTGTGTGTGTGTGTGCCTGCCTGCCTATCTGATCTATCTATCTATATATGTATATATATCTGATATATATATATATATATATATAATGTCAGTGTGTGTTATTAGCAATTTTCTTTGTTCAATGGTATTTCCATTCAGTCTCTCTCTAAGTCATTCCTCTCTCATAAACAGTAACTTTTTCTATGGACTTCACCACACTTCCTGTTTTCTGGCTAACCTTTGTGTGTACATATGCATAGTTGTGTATGTCAGTGTATGTACAAGCATGTGTTTTGTAATTAGAACAGTCTTTTATTTGTCTGTTTAACCAACCGATTGGTACACTGACAATGCCAGCTTTAGTCACTTTTAACAGTTCCTCTCTGAGGATGGCTACAAGCATAATGGAATTCTAGGTTTTTTTGTTTTGTTCTTTTCCTTTTTTAGCAGAGACATGGCCCCTGATGCAGGTAGAGTCTAGACTGCTAAAAAATTTGAAATAGTGAAGTTTATGAAACTAAATACAAAAAAGTAATATTTACAATCCTGGAGATATTTCCATCAAGTTTAATAGTGATTTCTCTATAATAAATGCTCAACATTTTTTAACAGCCACTTTTCCAGTTTTTTTTTTTCATTTAAAATCAGGTATAAAATAGTGCAACTTATACATGAGTAAATATGATGTGTGTCTGTGTTTGTTTGCATTTTCACTTCTCCAAAAATTGCTGAGTTGCAAGCAGTGAAGTTCTTATCATTTCTCCTGTCAACAAATTATCTGCTAGCTTTGTGTCTTTGAAGGTGTGTAGAATAAGAGTTCCCTTACTTGGAAAACAGGTAAGGGTTAGCGACAAGAAGAATGTCCTGTTGTAAAACAATACTGCCGCAATAGTATGTCCTTCCAGCCCATGCTTGCATGAAAAAAAATGGAAAAAACCAGATGAATTTGTATAAATGAAGTTATTGTTGTCATTCAGTTTATAAAACGGATTTTTTGTTTTATTTTTCTTCTGCAGACCAAGAAAAAGATTGAAAGCATTAAAACAATTCTGGATTCCAAAAACATTGAATTTACTGAAATTGACATTTCCAAGGATGTGGAGGATAAAAACAAGATGCGTTCATTGTGTGGCAATGAAACAGCCCTCCCGCCACAGTTGTTCAATGAAGACGAATATTTAGGGGTGAGTTGACTGTTGTTTTCTTTTGAGTTTTTGTTGTTGTTTAGCTCCCATTTTTGTCCTGATCCATCAGCCCCCCCTTTTTTTTTTACCTCCCATGTAATCTCCCACTTCAGCTCTAACCCCATGTGAAGTCTTTTAACTCTACCCTCATCCTTCTGGTTCACCTTTTTATTCATCAGTCAATGATATTGCAGAGACAATAACTTCACCACCTCTGCTGTACCTGAGCTGTTTCCAGCAGCAAGTGCCTGGCTCCAAGTACACTTACAACCTCTCCACTTGTGGATATGTCACAAAGAAAAGTTTAATACATTTGCAGCATCCATGGAGCAGCAGGGAATGCCAGATATTGGTTAAATATAACCATGCATATCTGTGTGAGGGTCCCCCCCTCTCTCTCTGTATTTTCTGTAGGGGTTTACTCCCTTAACCTTCTTTAAACACTCATTCCCGACAAGGTAGCTGGGGGTTTATCAAATTATTGGGCTTGGTTTGTGTAGAGCCAGCCCTACTTTCTCATCCTTCAAACTTGTATTGGTCTGATGCAACAAATACCACAAGCTCAGTAGTTATCAAGACGCAGGATTTGTCTGGAGTTATCTTCTCTTAGATGAGGGGCTAAAGATATGAAGAACCTCATTTGGCATGGGTCCTTTGGGGTGTCTATGACTGGCATTCTTCTGGAAGCAATTCCATGACATGTTAATTAATGCATAGCTATGACCCTGAGAGGTGCTACTTCTCCAGGTTAGAGTAAACCTGAGTAAAATAGTGCTGAAGAAGTGGTTCCATACTACTCAAAACTCCAGAACTCCTGAACCAATGCAGCTTAACCCCTTAGCACCCAGATTATTCTCTCAAATATAACACATATTCATTCACAATAAATATGAATTAATCATGCATTAATCTTGTAGCTTTGAGATTTCAGTGATGTGAATGTTTGTTTTGATTAATGTTGTTAGGTAGGTGTGAGAAGCCAGATCTGGTCAGTTTGAACATAAAGCAGATAGAAGATTTTGTGCTGGATATGGCTGGTTTAAAGCCATACCTTGAACCTCAGCCGTATGCCCCATGTAAAGTTCCCCAGTCCATCCCTTTACTACATTGGAAGTTGATCGTGCACCAGTGAGGAAACCTTAGTAGGAAATAATAGCCAAATCTTCCTTAAAATACAACATATTGTCATAAATAAATAAAGAACACTTTGGATTATGTAGCCCTAAATACTCATAAACAGATAGGATGGTCATGGCTAGAATGATCAGAGTTCACCTGGGGCTAAACAGTGACAAGATATTTTGTTAAATGAAAGCATTTTAGACATACCAGGTGTCTTGTTCTGTAGAGGCCCTCCCTAGATAGGCCAGTATATGGTAGTTTATTGTATATGAGGTATTCTGTGATAGTCTAGTCATGTTTATCCTTTACAGTGGAGGAGAACAAGGTGGACTTGACCAGAGCACAACAGATGCTGGTTTTTCTGCACCTGTTGCTGGTGGTGATGCAAATGTTGAGGACAGTATTTTGTGATGAATGAGGTTGTTGATGTTGCAGTTTTTTTTTTCTGTGTATATGCATTCTTTTTTTAATAAGGTTTGTCTAGATTGAATGAGAGAGATGGTGTAATTGTTATGTAGCCTGGGTCAACTGTGAGAAGATGTGAATGTGTTTTGTGGAGAAAGAGAGAGAGAGAGTTGTGAAAAGACATGGGTGTGTTTGTAAAGAGAGACTCTACTGAGTTTGAGAAAACACATTTATCCTTGCAAAAAGAGAGAGAGAGAGAGAGAGACAGCTTTCAATAGACTTGAGTATGTTTGTAACAAGTTAGATTACACTGTCTTTCCTTCATGGAATGTGAAATATTTGCACAGCAATTAAACACCTCTCTTACTTCACCATCCCTCCTCATCACCTCACCTTGACCTTTCAATCTCTCATTACTGACTTCTTGTCTTCTCTTTGTAATCATTAACACTTACTACTTCCTATCTGTCATACATCAATGTGTACCTTCATATTGATGTGTACTATATCATACATTCATGTGTACTATGTAAGATCATTGTGTACTGTGTCACATTGATGTGTACCATGTCATACACAGATGCATACTGTCAGGTGTGGATGTCATCATTTTATGCCTGTTTTTCCTTGATGGCCTGGGTGAGGCCGGTTTCACATCATGTTGCTGCTGCCTTTGTGAAGTTCAGCAGTCTAAGATCCAAACCTCACCAATGCTTCCTGCATCTTCACCCTTTCACCAATTCCACTTACATCATGTGATTTGTTTCCGTCCAATCATCTGCTTTTATATACATCACTTTCCCTTTCATCTGATTCCTCTGATGTCTATTTTATCTCTTTCCACTCATTTCTGTTCCATCATGCATGGCTGTGTGTTTAAGAAGTTTGCTTCCCACCTCAGTTCTAATTTCAGTCCTACATGGCACTTAAAGCAAGTATCTTCTACTATAAACCCAGGCCACCCACAGCTTTATAAGTGGATTTCGTTCATGGAAACTGAAAGAAACCATCTTGTGTGTGTGTATGTATATATATTAAAATTATAAATAAGGGTATCTAAGAGATACAAAGCCAGAAGCCCAGGGTCTGGGATTATCCAATTTTTACTAGTTTGTCTTTTGTCTTTTCACCTTGTGCTGTATTGAATACTTGATGTGGTTTTAGAGTCAGGTTTTGACTGCTTTTTCAATTATTCATAATTTTGATGATTATTATAACCTGTAAGGTTTTTTTCTTCTTCCCATGCTGCCACTAGATTTCATAGCTATTTAAAATAACAATCTAGTGGCTGTGTGGTAAGTAACTTGCTTACCAACCACATGGTTCCGGGTTCAGTCCCACTGCGTGACACCTTGAGCAAGTGTCTTCTACTATAGCCTCGGGCCGACCAAAGCCTTGTGAGTGGATTTGTTAGATGGAAAGTGAAAGAAGCCCGTTGTATATATGCATATATATATATATATATGTGTGTCTGTGTTTGTCCCCCCAACATCGCTTGACAACCAATGCTGGTGTGTTTACGTCCCCATAACTTAGCAGTTCGGCAAAAGAGACTGATGGAATAAGTACTAGGCTTACAAAGAATAAGTCCGGGGGTTGATTTGCTCGACTAAAAGGCGGTGCTCCAGCATGGCTGCAGTCAAATGACTGAAACAAGTAAAAGAGTTATTTATATATATATTACAATGTATGTAAACAGCCAAAGTTTACTTTTTTAGAAGCATTGAGATGTTTTGAAATATACAGACATGGAAATATTTTACTTTCAAATGCATAATAATAATGCTGAATAGCATGAATAGGATAGAACATCCTTATATTGTAGAAAAACTTGTTAGCAACCAGCCAGGAGTCTCATGGCTGGTTGCTAACAAATTTTTCTGCAATATAAGCATGTTCTATCCTATGTAGGTAGTGGGTAGCGATTTTCTTCACTACTTCAGGGAGTGACAACCCTGCCTGACATGAGTCCCGGGTTCAGCTGGCTCCGGCTGACAGTACCCGGTATGGGCCCCTATCTAGGGTTACAGAAAAGAGACAGCCTTCAAAGAAATTCAAAGTGGAGCCTCATAAGTGGTTTAGTGTTCGACTCAACACTCTTCCGGCAGCTCCTGCAACCAAGCTGGTGCCAAACGTAATGCTCTGCACTCCTTTGGACTACGTCAGCAAGGTCAAGAGAGGAATCCTGATGATTGGGCTACCCAGGATTTTCTTACATCTAGCGCAGTCCTGCGCAAAGCGGCAGAGGAC
>NC_069006.1:11406751-11413154 GCF_001194135.2 Octopus bimaculoides | reverse complement strand
ATATATATATATATATATATACATATATATACTCTTACTTTTACAAGGCCTTCCTTGAAGAATTATAGTTCATTGAATTGGGCTCCAATACTTTTTTTTAAAGCCTAGTTTTTGTTGTATCTGTTTTTTCTTTTTTTTGCTGAATTGCTAAGTTATGGAGGATAAAAAGCTGCCAACACTGATTGTCAGGTGGTGCTGGTGCTGGACAAAAACACACACATGACAGGGTTCATTCAGTTTCCATCTATCAAATCTGCTGAAAAGGCTTTGGTTGCTCAAGGCTATAGTAGAAGGCACTTGCTCAAGGTGCCATGCAGTGGGACTGAACCCAGAACCATGTAGTTGGGAAGTGCTCAGTCACACCTGCATCTATTTTGTATATAAAGCATGTGTGTGAGTGTGTGTTTGCTGAAGTTTCCTTGTTTTGACACCAGAATTGTAAATGAGTGTCCCTGTCATACATGCAGTGTCATTCATTTCTAATATTCTGCAAAAGCATGTTTGGCAATGGGGAAATGTTACACTTCATTTGGAAACGGGTGAGGGTTGGCAACAGGAAGAATATCTGGTCATAGAAAATCAGACTCAGTAAACACCGTCTGACTCATGTAAGCATTCAAGAATAAGCCACATGATGATGGTGGATCAAATTAATGTAAACGCAGTATAGGTGTGTATATAAATCATCATCATTGTTTTAACATCCACCTCTCCATGTTTGAATGGGTTGGGCAGAGTTTGTTGAGACAGATTTTCAAAGACTGGGTGCCTTTCCTGTTGCCAACCTTCATGTTTCCAAGGGAGGTAATCTTTTCCCATGGCGAGACATGATTTCAAACAAAACTGGGAATGAAGGATGCCATTTGCATGACGGTGTCATTTGTTTACAGCAAGGAGACATTAAAACACGCACGTATGCATGCGCACACACGCACACGCACACACACTAAACGAGAAGCTTCTTTCCACTTCTGTCTACCAAATCCATTCACAAGGCTTTCGTTAGCCCAGGGTTATAGTAGAAGACAATTGCCCAAGGTGCCACACAGTGGGATTGAACATGAAGCCATGTGGTTGAGAAGCAAAAGTTTTTACCAATGCATCCATACCAGCACCTATGAATAAATAAAATAAAGAAATCTTTCTCTCTAAAGATTAACTGATAATTTTCTAATGAAATAGTTTTTAATCTTTTTTCCTTCCTCTCCGTTGCAGGATTACGACCTGTTTTATGAGGCTGTTGAGGCCCAAGATATAAAGAAATTTCTGAAACTTGAATGAAACATTGGTGTAAGTATATTACTATCACTACTCCTCTCACCAACACCACCACTACTTTTACTACTACTACTACTACTATTACGTCTTACCAGTGTTGGGAGAGTGATTATGACAGGGAATTGTCTCCTCTTTTGACTAACTTACATAAAAAAGACTTTTTTTGAAACACTCTTCTCGCTGCCTCCCTCTACAGCACATTATTTAGCCCCAGGTCAGCCCCTAGGCGTTCCTGACACGACCATCCCATCTTTTTATCAGACTACATTACCCAGTGTACCCTTTCCATATTTCAGACGATAGGGTGTGATTTGAGGAAGATTTGGTTGTTATTTCTAGCTGGTTGGGTGGCCAAATAAAAGTTGCTCCACTGGCTTTCACAACTCTTTAAGCAGTGTGAGTGTGTAGCCATGTGTTCCCACATTGTTTGCATTTTATTGAAACCCAGTCTCTCTAGGACTACATTATCCATGTGTGTGTGTTCCTTATTTAGATGGTTGGGTGCAGTTTGAGATTTGACTGCTATTTCTAGCAGGTCAAGTATTTACACATGCCTCTCTTGACAAAGCACCACAGACAGTGTGGTATGGTGAAAGTAAAGGTGGTACTATAGACATTGAGTTAAAAATAGTTGTCCCATGGATATCAAGGTACATGAGGCACCACATTGAGGAAAGTGTAGAGGTGGTACCATAGTCATGGAGGTGAATGTAGAGGCATTAAAGCTGAGAATAAGTCTAGAAGTGGCACCACTGTATTTAAAGTAAATGTAGAGGTACCTCAGTTGAGGTAAATATGAAAGATGGTACTGCAATCTTGAAAGTAAATGTAGAGAGGAGGTACTACAGTGATGGAAAAATCTAGAGGTGGTACTACAATTGAGGTAGAAAGAGATTGATCAATAGTTCAGTCAATGAAGTAAATTAATTGGAGGTACCAGTCAGAAGGTGCATAACCTAGTGGTTAGGATGTTGTACTTATGATTGCAAGATTGTGGTTTCAATTCTCAGATCGGGCACTGTGTTGTGTTTTTAAGCAAAACACTTCATTTCACGTTGTTGTGGTCCACTCAGCTGTTAACGAGTAACACCTGCAACAGATGGAGGTTCCGTTCAGAGAAAATGTTGTGATCTCAGTCACGTATGCATCATGGAAACTCGGTAACTGGTCCTTTGAGTCCCAGGTCTTGAGATAGTAATGTCCAGGAGGTTTGATGATGATGGTTCTGCGATTGAGACATGTCCAATCCACTTCCAGCATCTGTGTCTTTCGTCACTGGGTTCTGTTGATGCCTGCTGTTGTCTGGTGGCAGCCTGCAGGGGAAGAACAGCAGGGTGCCCTAAAACCACATGGCGAAGGACCATTGACAAAGAAAGGAGACAGGATGGGTGGAGAAACTAGAATGAGACCAGAACAGTGGCAGAAAACGGAGCTCATTGGGGAGATTGTGCTGCATCTGGCATGGGCAGAACTAACTACCCCCAGTCATTGAGGTGAATTTATGGGAGGTACTACAGTCAATACAGTAAATTCAAGCTATGGTTATTTCTAGTGACAAAACCATATCTGTGGTTAGCAAAGCCAACTCCACGTCTGATGTTGTAAATATTTGCATATCTGTCACACCCACATATTAGTAGTAGAGTTGAGGGAGACAATGGAGACTGGATTAAACCAGACTGTACCAGTTTGGTAGGGAAACTAGTTTTCTTTGCTCTCATCATCTTTGCTTTGTTTCAGATTTTCTCTTCTAAAAATAATTGTACTGAAATAATTAAAATATTTGTTATTCAATCTTTGTATACCACAACTATTGTCATAATGCTACAAAACTGTCTTATAATGTTTGCGATCTACATTATAGTCATTCATAATGTTCACTATAGGCTCCAGCATGGCTGTGTGGTTAAGAAGCTTGCTTTGCAACCAGAAGGAAACTGTGTTGAAGCCCTATTCCAACCTCATTGTTTTGGGTTCAGTCTCACTGTGTGGCACCTTCAGCAAGTGTCTTCTACTATAGCCTCAGGCTGACCAAAGCCTTGTGAGTAGATTTGGTAGATGGAGACAGAAAGAAGCCTGTCATATATATGTGTGTTTTTGTGTTTGTCCCCCACCACCACTTGACAACTGGTGTTGGTGTGTTTACATCCTTGTAATTTAGCAGTTTGGCAAAAGTTTCTGATAGACTATGTATCGCACTTCAAAAAGGAAACAAAAAAGTACCGGGGTTGATTTGTTTGACTAAAAATTTTTCAAGGTGGTGCTCCAGCATGGCCATAGTGTAATGACTGAAAGGAGTAAAATGTAAGTGATATATCTACATGTATTGTAAAATGACTGATACTAATTTGGCTGCATGTTTTATGTCAGAGTACCTCTCTCTTAGAAGAGCTGCCTTTATCAGAAATAATCCTTTTGAGCACTGGGCCTCATGGAGACAAAGTGGGTGAGTTCCTTTCAAGTGTTGGGCCTTACAGAGGCAATGGCCAAGACCTTTCACATTAGGTCATGCTTGAGAAGACCCATCAAGCTGAGCAAAATTTCAGTTGTGGCAGATACCAGTGTCACACAAATGGCACCCTTGCTGGTGGCACGTAAAAGCACCCATTACCAACCAAGATGGCATGAATCAGCTGAGTTTTACCTGCTAGAAATAGCAACCCAAATGCTTTTAAATCAGATCTAAATGCTGGTTGTTTGAGAAGCAAGTTTTCAATCCTGCTATCATCCTGATACCAAAAAGATATATGTCTTTGTAGAGCAAATGTAGACCGAGATAGAAGGGTCCTGGACAGACACAGACAGACAGACAATTTCACATTTATTATTTTAGAAGTCTTATGGCAATGACTGCATGTCGTAAAAAAACATATCCATGCAAATGTAAGGGTGAAAGTAAATCACAATAACCAGGCTGAATCTGACAAGATGAGGCAATCATCATCATACTTACATATATGGAGGTGGGGATTGTGTCTGTTTGCCCCCATTCCAATGACTGCTGTTAGTTTGTTTATGTCCTCTTGGTGTTTCAGCAAAAAGAGGATGATAGAATAAGTACCGGACTTTAAAAACAGAAAGAAAACCTAAGTACTGGAAGTAGTTTGTTTGACTAAGAAAACACCCCTTTAAGCTGGTGCTCCAGTCTGATCACTGAAGCCATAAAAGATACAATAAATTTCCCTGTCAGCTTCCCACTCATCCACACTTGACACCACAAAACTATTTGACCTTTTTCGTATCCGTTTGCTCCAGACTGCTTCTGGGTCGATGAAAACAAAGCTTCCTGTTTTAAAGTGATCTAAATTAAAAACTTCCTTCAGAATTTCATACTCTTTTACTCTTTAACTTGTTTCAGCCATTTGACTGCGGCCATGCTGGAGCACCGCCTTTTTTTTTTTAGTTGAAGAAAGCGACCCCAGGACTTATTCTTTGTAAGCCTAGTACTTGTTCTATCGGTCACTTTTGCCGAACCACTAAGTGACGGGGACGTAAACACACCAACATCGGTTGTCAAGTGATGTTGGGGGTCAAACAGACACACAAACATACACACATATATATATACATACGATGGGCTTCTTTCAGTTTCCGTCTACCAAATCCACTCACACGGCTTTGGTCAGCCCGAAGCTATAGTAGAAGACACTTGCCCAAGGTAAGGTGCCACGCAGTGGGACTGAACTTGGAACCATGCGGTTGGTAAGCAAGCTACTTACCACACAGCCTCTCCTGCGCCTGTTAATTTGTTCCAAACGTTGACAAAAGTTGTGTTACTAAATTCTTCATTATTATCAAAATTAAATCGAAACAGAGACAGTGTATTACAACAGAAATAGGGTAACTAAAGGGTTAAAGGGATCTAAACTAAAACCTTCCTTCAGAATTCCCTGATAATTTAGGTTCCAAACTTAAACTTGACAAAAGTTATTTTACTAAATTCATTATTTCCAAGATTAATTGAAACAAAGGCAATATACAGTCATCACTCGCCATATTGAGCCCTCAGGACATCACAGATTTTTCTGGCTAATATATGTAAATTTATATCACAGACTCCTCAGTATAACGAGGTTTTCTGCGGCCGATAGGTATTTATATTTTTTTAGCTTTTAATTATTTCTGTGGTAAAATAAGCATTTTCACACCTAAAAATTAATAAATGAAAATAGAGTACAGTACTGCACTGTATGAGATATTAATTAAAATGTATTAAAAGAAAATAGTGTACCGCAGATGAGTAAACAAAGAATCGTACATACTGTATGGAAAATGAAACTCGGGAGGAGACTGTGTGGGGTTGTTTTGCATTTATAATAAAATAAATAGATACAAATTATAAAAATAATAACAAGAAAAATCTACAGTACAGTACTGTTTCTACTTCATGGATTTTCATCCATTGCGGTGGGGGGTGGAAAGGAACATGCGCGATAGTCAAGGGATTACTGTATTATAACAGAAATATGGTAACTTACAGGTAAAATATGGTAACTAACAGGTAAAGTGTTCTAAATTTAGGTTCCAAACACCAGTTTAATATTGACAAAGTTATCAGCCAAATTCTTCATTAACTTCAGTGTTAATTGAAATATAGCAGTGAAAGGTTTAATCATGTTTTGAGAGATTTCAGTGAATCCAGGTGGTATTTGAACCTACTGTCCTTCCCTCCCTTTCTAGCTGTTGACTGACTCCACAAATTCTTCAGAGAACCAACACCTGAAATATAAGATGATGTCTCTCCCTCTATAATACGTATCTAATTGTTCCTCTCCAAAATAAAACCTGTTCATTTATTCTTTTTTTTTCAGCTTCCTGACATCATCAAACCTGCTGCTTCCAGTCACCTGATTCCATTACAAAGAAGAAAAAAAAACAAAAAAAACAGATGAATGAGGAATTAACGGATTCAGAAGTATTATAGGGGGATGGGAGGGGCAGGGGTGAGGAGGAGAAAGAAGAGTAGTAGGAGGAGGAGGATATGTAGCCAGTGTGGAAGGTATGATGACAGTTGAGGGTTAGGGGCATGTTTTTAGGGGTACCTGGCTGGTTTTAGTAGAGGTTACTATGACCCTGGTTTGGTGTAGGTAGGTGGGTGGGCATCTAGTCTTTGGGTTTTTTTTTT